>NW_012130134.1:1189534-1221272 GCF_000143395.1 Atta cephalotes
AAGAGTCGCGTGTTTTCTCTTTAAATTCCTGCTAAATCGAATCGAATTTTTCAAATTTAATAAAATAATCAACAACTTTCTAATTTTCATTAAATATTTTAGTAATTAAATCAAGAAATTAAAATTTTATTAAAGCGAATTTCATTTATAATTGATTGAGAAATCAGATTTTGTTTCCACACTCTTAAAATATATAACTTATTAAGATTCATTAATTTTTTGTAATATAAAATCTTATTCGATTTTTCATTAAATTAAGAAAAAAATTAACTCCATATTTATTAGTATAGTTTATTCACAAGAAACTAAGAGAAACTCGTGTCTTCTAATATACTGTATGTGTGTACATATGTGCATGTCCAATACATTCTGATGATGTGTCATGTACGATATTACATAGAAAGGCAATCAATTTTAAAAAATTATCTTTATATCGTTTCCAAGATTTTCATTTTTCTCGACAAAATATATCTAAATACAATTGAAATACTAATATCTTAAAAATTTTTATGTATATAATGCAAAGTATCACTCCGATAAATTTTATCACAGAAAATATATGTCTATATTTTACTTTCAAAAAATCTTTTTACGTATCTTTGTAAAAAAACAAAAGAAAGAAATCGACTAGCATCAGGATGCACAGTATAGATAGATGTAAGTATGTGCGTGCGTGCTTACGTTCGATGGATATTTCGTTGGAAAAGGAAAGGAAAATGGGAAAGCCGAAGGAAGCAAATTGATGTGAAAATGGTAACGTTGCTCTCAATGTGGTATCAATAATAAGGCGGAAAACGTACGCAACAATCCAAGAAAAAAAATCTTTCACGTGTTGGCAAAACAACAGCAAACCAACGACAAACGTGTATGTAGGTGACTGCACGAAATATAAATACTTCTCGGCACACGGCACACGATTATCTAACACCAACGTTAGTACCTAAATTCACAGATCTAAGGAAACGTCTCGAGTTTACTACTCTCCGATTTTTATCTTCTTTGAATATACTTATAGAGTAATTCAAAATAAGATACACATATATTTTTATAAATACTTAATATTGTCTTTGTACAAATTTAGGGGATGAATTCGATTTTCTTATTCATTATCACTTGAATTATAGAATTATAGAATCGTAGGAAAATAAAAAAATTTACTTTGCTACTTGTAATATTTAATTAAAAAATAATAAAAATACTATTTTATATTATACTGTATGCTAACGTTAAAAATTACAAAGTTTGAAATTTTATTTAAATAAAAAATCAATAATATCACACGTCGCGAAAAATGTTTTCAAGACAAGAGAGCATGTGCGTTTACACGCTATATTATCCACTAACTTGCTCGTTACGTTTCGCACGTCATTACATGACGAGTACAAGCGTTGTTGACTGCATGCATTCATGCTTGTGCATCGCATTCGTTATGTATTGGTATAATATCTTTATTGGTCATATTCGATTTTGAACGTGCCAAGAAATTAGATCACTTTCAGATCATCCCCTAAATCTGCGACAAATATTTGGAAAAATATAAAACGTCACTTAATTTAGACTACTCCAGAGTATATCCAAAAAATTGAAAAAAATCGACGTTAGACGGCTCAAAACGTATCCTTGTAAGAAAGAAAAAAACGTAGTACATCTCACGGCAGTGCCTCTGTCTCCCTTACACTTTGTCTTTTACTCTTTGTTTTTCTTTACGCTCCTCAAATAATAACACGCGGAAGATTCTGACTGGCGAGCATTCTTCGATCACCTGCGAAATTTGTTCACCGATTCGCAATTTGTTTCTTATCGATCGATGTCTATTCTGCGAATACATAAAAATATATGAAATAGATAAAATTTATTGTCCAAATTCATGTACAGAGTTTAAAAATTGACAACTTTACAATTTATCACATATCATTTAGATATATTAATGAACAATAATCAATAATTTCTATTAATGCATAAAATTCTAAAATTCTATAAGTTTGATTTAATCAATTTGATCAATTTACAAATATTAGTACAAAATTGAATGTTTAATTTACGGGAATATATTAAAGCGAAGATATATTAAAAAGATAAGCGAATGTATGATTGAAAAATTAACACGTGTTGACTTTCGAAAATGTGAATAGATAGATCAACATAAGTTTCGATATTCTATTTTGAAATTAAACTTGAGATTACACAGATTTTATCTCATATAGTATGTTTGTGTTATCGGTATTGAGTAAACTTAATTTACGACACGCGATCTCAATAAACTGTATTTATAAACGCATGTCATATATATAGTCAATTATTATTAATTAAGGACTAAATATATATTCGGTAATCGATTAAACGGTAAAGAGCGATAAAGTAGAATTTCGAGACACTAAAGGAGCCCGGCCTCTTTCCCGGAGACAGCCCTGAACTTTTTAGCGGATCGATAATAGCCAGTGTCCAGTCTGCGAAGGAAATCAATATGTCGTCCTGTGGCTCCTCCGCAACGTCGGATTGGTGCCTGGTGACCATTATCACACAATCGCAAACAATCGAGAGCGCTTCGACACGCGTGTCGTAGATGTTTAATTCGAACGAACATGTCAAGTCGCGTGCTGCAACGGGGGAAGAGAAAGAATCACAATAGTCATAAAATCGACGACCTTGAATTGGAGTTGTCATCCAGGATGGATGACCACGCGGTCGATGAACATTACATGACGCGAGGAGAGCGAAATTATAATAAAGATAAAAAGTAAAAAAAGAGAGAGATATGTCGTTGCTATAACACTATAATGTCGCATTGCGGACGAACGACACTTTTATCTGCACCATTTGAAGAGGATTCGAACGAGCGAGAATTCGATTCTTAATGACGATTTGCATAACAATTTACAAGGCAAATTGTGTTATCCGGGGAATATTGGAGCGTGTAAAAAATATGTAACGAAGATAACTTCTAAATAAATGTTCTTAGGTAGGAAAAACCGCTTTGCTGTCATACTCTAAGAGATTAATTATGACTTTTTCACAATATAAATAATTTTTCGCATAAGATTTAAAAGAAACTCGAGCAAATTGTAAGCGTTTACGAAAGAATGATAAAATCGGCGTCCTTGGCGCAGCGAAGCGCAGCAAACTCGAGAAGTATATAGGAATGGAACATTAATGCACTGATGTAATACACTTTTTTTATCTCAGTTTCGGTTTTAAAATATTGACTTAGTCCAAAGTATTTCACAAATTATTCGCGACGTCAAAGCGTCTCGACGTTGTTCTTAACTGAGAAGAGATTCGCAAGAGAGCCGAAAAATAAAGATAACAGACACATACTAGATAAATAAAACTTGACACTTTGCGCGGCAATCGATCTAACTGTATAAACATACAGAAATTAATAAGGGTATTGCCAATTTTATTGACATCGAAGACTGTCAGCCATCTGCTAGACTTTTCACTGTTTACACAAACACATACACAAACAATACTAAAGATTAATTGATGAATGATTGTTGTATAAAAATATCTTCCGTATTCTTTCTAGATTTCTCGTTCATTTTAGATTGTTCATTAATTTATTTTTAATTCCTATTAATTTAGAAGCAAAAATAGAGAACAAAATCCAGTTAACAAAGCTGAAAGAAATCTACTTAAAGAAAAATATCTAAATATAGATATTATTTTCTCAAAATAACAAAATCTCATCGCATTTTAGTAGAAGGTATTTTAAGACAATTACGACATCAATAGAATTGGATATCTTTGAATGTTTAGGAAAAATATGAAACCACACGTGTTATCCTCTATGAGTAAGAAAATCTTTGTTTGGTCCAGAATTGCATCAACATTTGATATTTTGCATGGTCTGAAAATAAAGTCGCGACACAAAGAACAGCGCGCGAATAACGTTCCCTCCTTCGTATAGTTTCGCTTTTCCATCGCTTTTTTGCGTTTACATTTTCCATTGTATTTATCTGTTGGTCGCATCTCGCCGAGGTACGTGCATTATGGATAGCTCGCGTGTCCTCAACCCCTCTTTTCCTATTCTATGTGTTCCATTCTCCTGTTCTCTTCGTTCCACGTGTTTCCAGACCGGCGCGTCCAGATGGCAATTTCCAATCTCAATTACCTCCCTCAATTACCCCGTCACTGTTTCCCTTGCACTGAATGACAAGCATGAGGAAATCTCATCAAATGCAGAATCATCAAAAAGTCATATCACGAAAGACATATTAAAATAAAAGTCATGGCTGTGGACTTATCTTTTTTTTGTTACTATTTTTTATTGCTTTTCATATTTCCATAATACGTAAGAAAGATCGGAATGTATGACTAAACGGTTATTAGATTATTCAGTAACGTTGATAGTAAAAATATTTTTAAATATCAAGTATCAAGGGAACATTTATGAATTATTGATATTGATATGCCGTCTACATAGACGAGAAAATATCTTTGTACATCGCACATTCTCGCGGGAATCGATATAATTGATAGGAACATATTGAATGTTTCGATCCTGTGAAAAATTATAAATGCTGCGGGAAAAGATACGTTTTATAGCGAATATCTGAAAATATCTTTCACGATTACGATATTCTTAATATAAATATATTTAATTTATATTAAGTTTAATTTATATCATAATATTTACTTAAGCAGATATAATGATAAAATATAAAGTTTTATCTAAGGTATAAAATTAAATTTGATGACATTAATCATTTTTTAAATCTGATTTTTTTTTATCTATATCAAGATTTATTATAGTTGATAGATGAAGAGATACATGTGAGGTTACAAGCTTTTCCTTAAACGTATCTACGCATTTAATCCCTTAAACGTATCTACGCAATTTAAAATTTCACAGTGCAACATCGTACGAACTATTATTGCTCCGACGAATTTTATCGGAAGCCATATTCGTATAGGCCTAGTAATAAAAGATAGACTAATTGATCGCGAGAAATGCGCCGATCGATTTCAACGATAAGAAAAACAACGGAGACGTAGCGAGCACGCTAATTGCATTCACATCATCGATTTATTTTATACATGATGACGTGGATAGTCGCAAACGTTACAGATCAAGTTAGAAAAAAATACCGATGGTTTTTCAACGCTTAACTTCCAATAATTACTTACGAATAATTTATATCCATAGCTAAAAGCTTCTTCCAAATCGAATCTCACGATCGTGAAAGAAAAATACTGTTTAACCTTTACAAGACAGAGAAAAAAACCACGATAGTGAAATAATGTCATGTTTTGAGGCAAAGAATGCAATGAAATAATAAATTATAACAAATCTTACTCGAGCAGTAAAGTTTTAAAAGTAGCTTTCGTTCTTTAAAGGTTAACACCACCGACGATATCCTACCAGAACTGTTGAAAATGCCAATTTTCTAGTTAGTTTCCTATCCTTGTTTTAATGAAGATTTATTTTAATATTACCAGTATTATTAGAATTATGTGTATATACATTCATGTATTTTCAATATTCTGCAAACTGTATATTTAATAAAGAATAGAAAAAAAAATGATATGCTTAGTGGAGCCAAAATGGCTGCGTTATCGACGTTTTTAGGTAGTTAATGTTTGAAACAAATTAATTTTTTTTCCTGAAGAAAGCTTAATTCAAAATCTAATGCTTAAAGCATTTAATATTGAAGAATACAAATTCCTCAAATCGAATATAATAGAGACTTTCATTTCACTAAGAAATATTTTTAATTCGAGAATGATTTTTAGAAGAATTTATTCATGCAGTGAAAAGGTGAAACAATATTCATTAAACGTTTCGTCGGCCCTTACTTTCTGTCCTTGAAACCTTCGTGTGGAAACAGGGCGGTCGGTTGGTTTTAATGGACACATAATTTCTATAATAAAAAACCACGATACAATGTACGACTTTTTACACGATCGATGTAACATACGAACAGACAAAAAAACGTAAATGTATAAGCCACATTATGGCGATTCCCGCGAGAATGGATGCGCACGCTTGTTGCCTCACAGTAATTTAAAAAAAATAACGTCAGGATCAATAAAGGCGATTCCGAGAAAAATTTTATTAGTTAAACAGTACAAATGTAAAAAAATACGATCGAGTAAGATGTGCGAAGCAACAAGATTTTTCACTTGGATAATAGAATATAACATCAAAACAGAAATAACATTTTCAAATCTTAACTGTGTAGAACAGAAAATAACTCGCCATATCTATATTTAGAACCAATATCAATTTTTCAATATCACTACCTTCAAACGTTGTACAGTTAGAAAGGATGCAGCTTTTCCAGCTAGTCCTGGAATTTCCGCATCTCTTTGTAAAACCCTAAGCAGAAAGGGCAGCGAGGTGAGGGGCAAAATCGTTTCGTAGTCAAGAAGAGACCCTATATCGTCCCTTCGTGACGAATCTAAGTGACCTCCCTCGATTTCCGACGCAAAGTGGCAGCGTACCGCGATTAGAATCTCCCGACTTTTCTCTATATTACCACGCAACTTAATGATACAGTATACGAGGGGGTGAATCGTAGCGACAGGGGTTGTTCAATCAACCCCATTAATTTGTGCTACGACCCTCATAGGCGATTGTTAACGGTGAGGACGATGAAGCGGAAGCGCCCGTTAGCGAAGCGGAAATCACCAAAAACACCTTGCATGATACGTTACGACACGAAGGATCCATAATACATAATCTACTAACCGACATTTCTTTTTTTTTCTTTCTACATTCATGAGAATGTATTAATCGATAGACTATTGAGGTTCAATTTGTGTTATCAAAGATTCTAAATATACTTTCTTTTAAAAACGACGTGAAACGTATAGAACAAACACAGAAGTCTTATTTTATAAATAATTTCTGGAGTTGGCAATTTTATGACACGAAAAGAGCATTGCTGAAATATCTAAAAATTTAAATAGATTCAGATCTGAAAAAAGAAGTTAAAAAAGGACCGATTTCTGTCCCTTCCAAAAAAGTGTAAATAAAAGGAATAATATTATTTATAGATTTTGATTTGGATAAATTTAATTTTTTAAATTTAAAATTTGCGATAAATTTATTAAAATTATTAAAAAAGTTCGCGACGTTTGGAGTACACTTCAAAAATTGAGTACGAACGTAGTGTATTTATCCAAATTTCAATATTCTTGCTTAATTTTCGAGGTGTTTCCCAAACACCATGAATTTTTTAACAACTTTATTATATCCAAGAAATCAAGATTTATAAAAAACACTATTACTCTTAGGTTTTTGGATAGAAATTGGCCTCCTTTTAACATTCTTCTTTCGTTGGCTCATCAAAATAATTATGTAGGAAATTCATGATGAGCAGTGTTACAAAAGTTCTGACATTCCAGCAATGTTGCAACAAATTTCGACACTAGCAACTAGCTTGAGATTGTTCTATGTAATTATTTTAAATAGTCCAACAAAATTTATTTTCAGATCTGTATCTAGCTAAATTTTTAGATGCTTCAGGAAAATCATTCTGTTCGTATTCAGATGAACCTTATCTTTTTTTTAATCAAATATTTTTGAAGACATTGAACCCTATACGAACGCGAAATTAATTTCGTTAATTACCAGAGAAATATTAAGATAATTGCAGAGGAATATAGTTGGCCAGAGTGAACAGCTGAACAAAGAAAATGACGCTTAAGTCACGTTTTGTAGATTTTCGAATTAACGATACCTCCATTTCGCTCTCGAGCAACGTGTACATAGGACAAAGTACATCAGATCGTAATCTCTCTCGTTATCTCCTTCCTTCGTATATATATATATTCTCGCGCGATTAAGTGTGTCACGGAATACGACGTGGTCGGTTTTACACGCGTGCGGATGCATCAACGGCACGTGGTGATCCGCGATCGTCCGCGGTTGTGCGTATGTGTTTCCGCATGCGAATGCACATAGCTTGCGCGCGCGCGCGCGCGTGTGTGTGTGTGTGTGTGTGTGTGTAACGTGCATATTCGTAAAGCCACCTGCGCACAGTGTATGCGCATGTGGGCACAAATGTATATATATATATATATATATATATATATGACGTGCCGATGCGCAGTGCACGGATTGTGCGGGCGCCGGCGCCGTGGATAATCCAATGGGATGATCTGCCAATCCTTGGAAAGCAGACCGGACCAATGGTGACTGCGAAAGGGTGGTGCCACGACGACTTAATTGTTCTCGGTAACGCGTCGGTAGATCCGCCAAAAATACGATTCGGTATACGTACGAATTAAGAAATGAGATACACATGCTCGCAAAGAAGGAAGATTCTTTATTCTACTTGATGAAACACAGGAAATCGTTCGATTTAGAATTACACGCACGACTGATAAAGTAGTATAATTGTAAGGTTTATGTTACTGCTAATATTATAAACCAATTATTGATTTTTTTCAAAATAGAAAAGTGCACGTTAAATATGCGAATTAAATAGCCAAATGAATCGGACAGATTCTTCGAAGTTAAACTGCGTGCGAAGTTAAATTCGATGAAAATATACTATGTATTTTTATTGTGTTATTCGTATATAGCGAGATAGAGACGACAAATATCAGACATCAGGACGAAGAAAATTTATTTCTTAACCGCGTCATTCGAAAATATAATTTATATCTATTTCGAAGTGAAGCTCTAAAATTTCGAGAGATGATCCGGAATCGCGCCATTCTAAAATTCGAGATGCAAGTTTAAATGCGGCCTCAATGTATTTATGTAAATGCGATACAGAACGTTCGTTGCTGTCTTGTAGTGCGATGTTACGGTTTGCGTCAGAAGAGCGACGACGACAGGTGGATAGGAGCCGGTAATGAAAATAGAAATGGACCTTTAACACCCTGTACCGTTTCATCTTTCCGAAAGAAATGAACGTAGATCTTATTCCCGCCAACGACGCGTGAGACGGAAATGAAATATCGAAGTGGTACTGCGACGTTAGAATTGACTGTTTCAAAGAACGTGAGTCAATGCTTTTACGAATGAGTCAGAAAAAGTACACTTTTTCCTAAGACAGCATTGTATATCATAAAAGTTATGTGGCTAGCAACACGGTGACATGTGAAGCATTTCATTTTTTTGCTTTGATGTATAGATATCGTTGAATGTATGTAGGTCAAATTAGAGAGAAGTAGCATAACAGTCGATAAGTGCAACCGTATATTTCAAATAGCGTTTTTTTTTCAAGAGATAATTATTAATCAATTTTAAAAAGAAAGTTTTGACCAAAATTTAAAATTATTCGATATTTTCGCGAAAAAGAAAAATCGAAGTAGGAAGCATTTTATCTCAGCCAAAGAGTTGAGTCACCTCTCTTAATTCAGACTTGATTTTCGGTTTATGTGTAACGAATGGATAGCAGCGCGAGCGGAAGTGAATGTGCGGGAGCATAAATAAGCGTAGATTTTTTAATCCAGCTCGATGCTATATCGTCTTCGTAAGGATGTCTTAAATCGCGTTAGAATCCTCTCGATAGGGTCTTCGAGCGATGGCAGCTTACAGTTAAAGAGAAGCTGACATGAGGGACAGGTGGTGCTAAATAAAGACTGGACCGTCGCCAGCACGGCTGCAAGATGGCCGGTTGAGACGTTTGGCGTCGTCGCTCTTCGTCGTCGTTGTCGTCGTCGTCGTCGGCGTCGGCGTTCGCTTACGACACAAATTTACCAGTACCGTTGGATGGAACCGTCTCTGACGTCTACCACGTCCGGACTGGTGTTGAATTTCACGTTTCCACCTACATTTCGCTAATTTGAGGACGCGCGACGCGAAGCGAACCATGCAGCTACGCCTATGCGTGACGCCAACAACGACGTTTTTGCCAATAACGCGTGTCGACGTGCTAAATGCGAATTTTCGGGCGATACAGTTCGCAAATGTTCTCCCGTGACGAAAAATTTCGCCATTGTTAGCGAACCACAGAGTTGCGTTGCATTGTATTTATTATTGCACGCAAACGTGACGTCAATAAGATTTCGTCAATAAAGATAATTTCATAATGATAAAGAGCTATTTTTAAATCCGTCTAACGTCTAAAAATATAATTTTTATTTTATTGTAATATATTATATATTATCGCATTTATGCAATTTTAATTCTTTTACGTTATAAATGCGACGCTTTTAAATGAAATGAGACTAATTGACTTTGTTAGAGAATTTAATAATTCGAATCTGTAATTTCTACTACGTGAGAGTCAATTGGCCTTTGCATGGGACTTCACTGAATCGTACAAAAAATGAACCCCCTTCGAATCCCTGACGCTTCTATATATTCACGTTTCTTTCATGTGATTGCGTTTGCACGTTTCTTCGCGAGATGAGGAAAGTCAAGACCCGTCCGCGATCTTTCATTAAGAGGTGATAAAAAAAGGGAGTTTCAGATTACTCCGTGAAAAAAATTATCGCGAAAGTGACAATAAGGAGTCAAATTACAAGCATTTTTGCTTTCCAAATATTCACTTTTTCTTGTAATTGCGAAAATAAAAAATTGATAATTTTGGGGAGTTATTGTTGTCATAGTGACGTTCTTATCATTGATATAAACGATAAATATCCGATAATTAACACGGAATAAAAAAAAAATATTTTCGGCGCCATATTCTATTTCGCTCATGACATAAAGCTATAAATATATGTATATATAACCGTGTTATTTGAAAGTCCAAAAACCACCCACGTACAACACCAAAAAATACAACACCAATAGCGACACCAAGTGTAGTGTAAGCCTTCACCACACACACAAGGTTATTAATATTATAGTGGTTAGCGAATCCTATACAGTTTCGATGGGCATCCATATATTTCGTGAAAGACACTTTGAACCACCTTATCGCATTCCAAGGAGGAATATATCTATCTCGCGTCGTCTCTATCCCGAACTTTAAATTGATGTGTTAGCTTAACAAAAATAATTTCGCTGAATCGATCTTCTCGTCTATTTCGAGTATGTGCAAATTTTTCGATCATACATCGCGACATAATATTGCCCAATTTAATTTTTGTTCTTTTATATCACAAGTAGAATTAATGAAGGGACAGCGAGTTGTTAATTTCTTTGAGAGATTATATCAATTGTTATTACAATCGAGTATATTTTTTACGTTCTCCACATTTCAATGAATTTTTCGTGCGGCATTGAAGAATCTGCCGGGCCAAACGAGGTGAACCGCGATAGGATCGATCGTCGCGCGATCAAAAATTAAAACGCCGTTCGTGTTTCGGTGCCGGTCGATTTCCGGCGGAGAGCCCAGAAGAAGAGAATCTCATAGAATCTTCGTAAAATCGCAGCTGCATTTCTCTTTATTCAACCGAATTCTAACATCTCTTCATCCTTCGGCTCTCGGTTTGCACTCGGTTTTCATTTATCCATTTCTCGTTCTCGCGTTCTTCACGAAAAGCGTTTTAAGCGAGCGAACGAGAGGCACGAGAAGTCTGCATGGTCTATGTACGCTGAAAGACTAAATATTTATAAGCAATGGCTGGACGGTTCGTTGGCGGATCAGATACGCTTCTTCCTTGGCTTGCGTTAATTTAACGAAGAAACCTTCTATTTTATAATTTATACGGCTCTTTATGCCATTCACATTCATATTTTATGTCATGGTTCTTTAATTCTAAAAAGGAAACAATGTAGCCGGATTGATGAAATACGTTTATAGGAATCAAGTTTAGCTACAAAGATTCGTTAAAGTGTTTTATAATACCTCGTTCGTTTCGACTAAAAAACAAATGACTCAACGCGAAAGGAAACATTGCGAAAATTCGCATCTAAAATTGGAAGATGCTTACCCTCGCTTCATTTAATATTCCCGCCACCATAGGCAAACCAAGAGAATAATCATATTGTATAATAAACGGAATATAATAATATACACATGAGCATAAAAATAAAAAACGAATTGTTAAAAAACATTATTACGAAAATAAAAGTACTAAAGTGAAGAAAAAAAATTATATTTAAAAGATTGCACAAGAAAAGAACTGCTTATCGATAAGAATAAACGAATAATAACGTTCTCGTTAATAACGTTCTAATTGCGAACTTATTAATTTCAATGATAAAAAACCATTAATTCACCGAGAAAGTTACGCCGAAAGTTAGATTTTATTATTTTTATTTTTACTAATCAATGTACTGTTCAATATAAATTGAACATAATATCGTTGTTTTTTTTATTTTTAAATTTATTTTTTCTAATGCACCAACGAATAAAAGAGAAAAATTTATTACAGAAAATTTCTATAGCAGTTTCTCTCGATGTCTCAAAACTTTTAAAGGCTTTAAAATGATTTCTTGAATTATTTTAGACCCCCGATATATTCTGAGAATATTTTTTAGACTGATAGTAGCGTTATCCCTTATATTTTTTTTCTGTTTACAATGATGATAAAATTCGCCATCAGTCTAAATAACAGACTAGAACATTTCGATTTTATTTTAAACGAGCAATAATGTCGAATCGAAGAGGTACTGCGATTATTATTGCTACGATTATCATTATTAATATTATGCTTATTAAGAAAAAGAGTGTAAAGAGTGTAAAGATATAATATTAAAAAAAACTAACACCAAAAATAACAAACAATCGCAAATCTCTCAGCAACCGCAATCATTATCATCACTTCACGTCAATTTCACTAAGAAAGAAACAAGAAAAAAAAACACAATCAAAAAAGTACGTTAGGAGAAGAAGAACAGGCCGATCCCCGGAAGATCTTCACTATGTACTTCATGGAAAGAAATTCGTAGGTACTCATACGTGTAGATTTTTGATACGTGTGCGTGTGCCGCTCTCTCTCATTCCCTTTTTCTCTCTTTCTCTCTCTCTCTTTCTCTCTTTTTCTCTCTCTTTCACCGATCGCTAATACGTTTGCCCTTTTTTCTCTTTCTCTTTCTTTGTCTTTGTCTCTCTTTCGCGTTAATATGGGGTCCTTAGAATGGCCCTTGGCCGTCTCAAGGATCTCGGAAAGAGAACTCTCTGCCCGTCTCCTTACGCGCGCGCGTCAGGATGCTGAAACGTCATATATATGGTGTCTTTAAAAAAAAAGCTCGTAAAATTAGTCGACCATGCGATTCCGTTAAGCGAGTGCCTTCTTGGCTCTTAAACGTTGCATTACCGACTATTAATTGCCGTCCCATCTCCGATATTCCCGAGAAATTCTTGCGTAAAATTAAATAATTCGTGTGCTCGCTGCAAGAATGGATTTCAAAAACTATTCCCATCTTAAAAACATAAAACAATGCTCCGTTTTATTTTTCATTTACGAGATAGCGATTAGCAAATTTAAATAATGGCTGCGAAAATGATCAATTGTTTGTAATTTGGCTTGTCTATTTGATAACTGAACGAGCGCTCGGGAAAGCGAAAAATTACGCGCGAAAACGAATTTCATTGACTTGCAGCGAATAAATTTGATAGCCATCGACTATGAACAATCACGAGGATTTTTCCTGGCTTAGGCTATTTTGATCTAGCTACAGTTATACGACATATATGTTCTTAATATTCCTCGACAAAGCACATAAATGTAAACTCACCCGTATTGTCCGGGAAGTACTGCTGGGTAGCCAGCCCGGATGCCTGCAGTGAACGGGAATGCTAGAATCACAAGCATATATGGTGAATCTCAGTTATTATTAATTTTAGACTTCTTTATTAATGTACTTGAAATACTTAATATTTTTAAATATTTTCTTGTATATCACAAATCAAATATTTAACAATTCCTTTTTTGTATCTTGTCTGAAACGCGAAATTTTTCTTAAAATAATATAACTTTGCTATTTATTAAATAGAAATATTAAGTGGAAATAGATAATAAAATGATGTAATAATTATCAATTTCATAGAGATTTTATTATATTCAATTTTATAGAGATATACCTCAACATTCTTTTTAAAAGCTAATCAAAATTAATTAGAGAATTTATCAATTAAAAATGTATAATGATTTGAAGAGCATCCTCTATTTTTTTAGCCATTAGATTTTGAAACAAAATATAAAAAATTGTTTTTATTGATATTACATTTAAGCATAATTCATAGCAATGTTCTAGAATTTTATTTCACACAAAGTTCATGGAAAGAATAGTAAAAATAATTCATATTTTTAGTTAGAAATCTGTGTCATATCTTCCAGTAAAGTCATGTTTCATTCATTGATATAATCAATATAGAACTAATGTTCCTTTAGTCTTGTTGGATCAATATATATAGTATGAAATTATTATTACAAAAATAGCGAGTGTGATATCTTAGATTAGAGGAACAATCGACCAAACGTAAATTCGCATGATTTATTATGAACTAGAAATCTTCTTTGTGCTGATGACTGAACAAATCGTCCAATTATAAAAACTCAAAATCAGTTCAGACATTTGTATATTTTTTTCTAATTTTCATTATTTTCTATAATTGAAAACTTCTATTAATAATTATTTAATAATTGTTGTGTCCTATATTATTGCGCCGCCGTCAGTACAAATAAATATGTATAAAAGCAAACACATAAGTATACGTAAAACATGCGCACGAATCTACGTACTGATACGTACTGATAGTTCAATGGCATGCTTGCTATCTGAGAGTGCATGTAATAAACTTGAAATGGCCATGCAATCGAATATATCACGATGACCTATCAAGAATGTTCCGTTCTTCCTTGTTATTAACACAGTATAACTTTTCTGCAGCTGTTGATATTTTTAGAAATTCAATATAATTGATAAAGTTTCATCTCTTCCCGTTTTAGAATTGTATATATCAGTTCATTGAATTAACGTAAAAAAAAAAATTAAAACAGAAGATGTATAGAATATCTAAATTTTAAAAATAATTGAAAAATTTGGAAAATTTTCATCTATAAAAAATTAAAAACAGCTATTCTTTATTCTTGTTTTTATTAAGTAATAATGATCAGAATTTTTATCGAAGTGTATCAGAAATTTAAGTCTTTTCGTGAAAGAACCAAAATTCCTTCAGCTATATTGAAATTCTAAAAATGGAATGAAAAATATAAAAATAAATGTAGAAAGTAATTTGCAGTATTGAAAGTAATTGCAAATGTAATAATGTGCATTGCAAATGTAATAATGTGCAGCTAAAACTTGACTTTAAAACGAGTTTCTCACTCAGCGTTAAACTAGAGATAATTCTTGTATCAGAAAAAAAGAAAGCCAGACAAGATCGGCACTCGGGTTAACGCAAATTTAGACTCAGGTCTCGAAGCGCCAAACCATGCTGGCTCAAAGCCACCAAGAGAGTTCGAAAGAGTGATTCAGGGGACACTTCACTATTTGGCTCGTCATTCGTTCTTTTTGTTTCATAGTTATATAGTTTACTTGTACATAAAATTGTTGTCTCAAGATTATCTATTAGATAAAACTTCGAAGCATGCCAAACCATTTTAAATATTACACAATCTATATTTATCACAATTAACATTGAATAACATTGAAAATAAATCACATTGATTAAATATCTGCTTTGACTTATGTTATACATGAATCTATAATTACCGATAATTATTAAATGATGCAACAGAATTCTTCTTCCTACATGTCCAAAATGCACGTCACGTATTATTATTACTACGAACAAAGTTTTAGATATCTGGCAATGTATCAATAGAGTAAAACTCGTGACTGTAATACACAAATATCAAAAATACTAAAATTCAATTGGCAAATGCTACCAGTCTTGTAAATAAAATATACTTACTCGTTTGCAAGTTACCTCTGGGTTTAGCTCCGAGAATGGCTAAATTGACGTTTGCTTTACGACCATCAATAATGGGGTTGGGATCTTTGCATGCCCTTTCCGCCGCCGGTCTGTCTCCCATAATTACCTACGTATAGATTATATTTATTCTTCGATTAATCGAAAATATCGATACCTGAATATGTATTTCCTACGTATTCTACAAATCATATTATATTCAAATGATATCATTACTAAATAAAACTTTTATTTTCTATTCAGCATTTTGAAAAGCAAAATTTTGTTTGACTATTGTTTTTATTCTCACTTAATATACGGAATTTCAAATTTCCCTCTACGTTCATTTCTGCCAATGTAGATTAACTTTAATTTCGATTTAACTTTATGTCTTTTATTTAGTTTGATTTTTTATTTTTTTCTGATTCTAAGAACTACAACGTTTTTTTTTAGAATCAGAAAAAAATAAAACCAAGTAAAGTTAATCTAAATTAGAGAAATGGACATTGGAGATAAAGATTAGTTAGAAATACGGGAAAGCAGCAGGTAGCAAAGTATTATATAACATTAAGTTTCGTAAATGAAGAGATGAATTTCAATAAAAGAGATCTGGATTTTAGGATCTTTTATCATATTTATTCTAATTTAAAACATGGAAATAAATATCATCTTTTTGATAGGTTGAAAGCATTGCCACGATAATAACGATATTATGTTCCAAAGCTCTAACAAAAATATATTCATGCATCAAAAATTCTTTTCAAGAAATTATAAAAAGATTTTTTCACCACTTTCTTATTAGAAAAAAAAATCTATTGAGTTCCATAGAAAATATTTTGAATACTTAAGAAGCTTATTGTCGATAAAATATTTTTTAATAAATTTATAAAAACAAAATATTTTCTTAATTAGTTATATATATTTAAATAAATTAAATATTAAATTATATAGATTTAATATTTTGTTACACATTTATTTAATAAATTCGAATTTTTTAAATCAATTAAATTAATAAATTAAAAAATGACCATAAAAATAAAAAATGCCATAGCATTTTTTTCTCAGCATTAGTTTGTCCAGAAACAATGTTAAGAAAGTCCAATGAAATTATTTTTATATTAAAAAAAAATTATTTTTATATTATCAACATATACTCGCGCTATAAAGAAATAGATACGAGAATTTATATGACGTTGATGCGAAAAGGTATTATCTAAAGCGGAAAAGCTAAGTTTATATGCATATGCAAAAATAGATTAAATATTTATGATTTCGTATAAAATTATCATAATCGACCTGCTTGAATATAATAGTTAATATCGTATCGATTGATTAATAGTCACTTTTTGCTTTTAATTCGGGAAACAATAGTTAATGCGAAATGGAAATCAAATTTATATGATTTCGATTTATATCGAATATCACATTAAATCGAACATACGAAAATATATTAATACATAAATACTTACGAAACCATAGCCCCTACTTTTGCCAGTCTGTCTGTCCGTAATGACGACCGCCTCCTCGATATCTCCATAAACGTTGAAATGTTCCCTGAGACTCTTATCGGTAGTGTGATAGGGCAAGCCACCGACAAACAGCTTTGTCCATGTAGTGTCCTTTTGCTGTGGTGTAGTACCAGCAAGGGCCCCCAATCCTTGCACCAATTCGTCGGGCGCTGGGGCACTCACAGCACCCACAGCGCCAACTGCGCCCACACCGAGACCCGCGGCACCCGGCATCAGCATCCTCCAAATTTTGGCGAGATCACCGCCGGACGGAACAACGACTTGCTCAATCTTGACACGTTCTTTGATACCTCGGTCAACGTTAATAACGCCACAAGCCGTGCAGCATTTAGACTCGGAATACTCCCTATTCTGAAAACAGAAAAAGCCCATATTAAAAGGAAAGAAGAAGATATAAATTTGATTTTAATTAACGAATCGATTGTTTTAAGCATAAATTCTTCAATAAGAGTAAAATTAAAATTTAGAAAAAAATTTATATAGAAATTTAATGATACAGATACGGTATATATTGAGAATTTAAAGAGAAATAGTAAAATTTTATTTTATTTAAAAAATATTTTTATAATAAAATTTTGCATAATTTTAAAAATTTTAGTCATGGTTAATTTACCAAAAGGATTAATCTAAAGCTCTTATTCTTCGTTAAAAACAAATTAATGTTTAATTTTATAAGTTTAAAATGTAATCACTTCACCTGAAGCATTTATGTAGTAGTAGAAACTTTTAAAGAGAACAAAATATTTTGACTGAAATCGATATTATGTATTTTCATCTCTATACTTCAAAGAGAGTATTCCAGATTTAAATACTGTATGAGAACGATTTTACTTTCTTTCATTTCTTGTATAAAATAGATATAACAGAATGTCTCATTTTATAAAAAATGATATTTGTATTTTGTTATTTGTTATGCTTTGAGAAAAAATAATGAGAAAATTTTTAGTAACTTAATTGAACAAATTTCATTAAAATAAAATGAATTAAGGCTCAGAATTTAATAAAAAATTAGAGAAAAAAAATAAAATTAGAGAAAAAAAATAAAAGCCATAATGAGCGAATGCAGATATAAGTATATATAACACCAAAATAATAGTTTTTTTAAATTTCATGTACATTAACTGATAAGTAAATGATTTCGATCATTTTTTTTATCTTTCTTGTATACTGAGGAAGACTAAAAAAGTGATTGAAACGTTTAGCTATCAATTGATGTATATGAAATAAGAATAATTAATTATTTTTGCACACTTATATCTGTATTGACTTTTATTTTTTTTTAATCTCATTAATTATTAAAATGTTTAATTTTCAGTATTGGATGTTTTGAATGGAATAACGCATTATGTAATGCGTTAAAGTCTCTTTAAAATCAGTATAAACGACATTCTCATTCGTTTTAATGATGCTTGGTCTACATTGTGCTCTCAGAGTAGTGTATTTGTTACGGGAGGATTAATTTGTGTGTCGCGTTACTGTAACTCTAATTCACCCGCGTCCAATTAAGGGGGCCGCACGCGTGCAGCTTAGAAGTTCTGAAAAGATACAATTCTCACCCCTATGAGGGGTGAAAGAACCGTTGCAAACTCGATGCATATATGTGTGCGAGTTTCGTGACAATTAGGTTTTAAGCCTGCAACTAATCCGACATGCGTCTTAACGTGTACACTATAATGATGTACATGTTTTGATACGTATATGTCAGTATGTATAGAGCAATTGTAACAACGCTAAAAGAAGCGCTATTCACTTTTCTCGTGAAGAACTTTATTTCGATGATTTATAAAATGCTGCTCGTTGGCTTCAGTGAAAGGGGAATTATAATTGAGTGAAATGGATGCGAAATTCTTACACAAAAAAGAGATATTGCTGCTACTTAGACGCCAAGCAGAACTTAAAAAGCAATTACCGCAACGTAGAATTACATTAATTAGCTTAGAGACTAAATATACGATAATTAATAAGCGATTTATATATATATATAATTAATTATCTTTAAGCATTAAATCAATTTTTTCAACGTACATTTTTTTATAGAATTACAGCGTAATACATAAAATATATTTCTTTTGTCTAATCGAAAGATAGATGATTTTACAAAAGCAAAGTTTCTATCTTACGCAATATCATGAAAGCTTTAAGTCGCGCGAAATTTTTCTTGAAAAAATTTGCAAAAGTAAAATCGCATGCGCGTGAGTAATATGTCTAAAATAACTTTCTCTACGTAATAAATCATCCCATGATGTACAGTCAACGATAAAACAACGAATAATATATAAAACTATATATAAAACTTGAAATAGAATTTATGATACTGTGTGTATTTAACATTTAAAAAGTTAATATGTATTTCCAATATTTGTATTTTTTTAAATCCGAACAATATAAAATAATCGGTAACCGATGCAGAGCTTGAATTAAAATGTTACTATCTTGTTTTGAGATTATATATTAAAACCGGTTTTATCCATTTTATTTATAGCAATAGAATCATATATATTTATAACAATAGTCTGACATGAGGAATTAAGCAATCCAATAAACGAAAAAATATTCAGTGTCACACAAACGATTATTTAAAAATTTCGTTTATAATGCAATGATGCAACACAGTATCCATCTGCGCTCGCAACTTCCTGCAGTTCGAAAAACGCGAGGAGAACCGAAGGGCTTTCGTTTACATGAAAAACGAATCGTCTTCTAGCTTCGTGTAGTCTGACGTGTAGTCACTTACTTTCGTCTACCCTCTCTAACATGCTCGAATCGATGACTCCTTCGAACACAAAGGGAACAGATAAAGCTCCCTTTTGCGTAGAAACTGAACCCCTGCATCGTGGAAAATCCGACGGGTCGACAGGACGGTGAAGAGAAGCGAGAGGGCTTTACCCTGAACGATAAAGAGGGTTATACGAGCGGAGAAGCAAGGGCAAGGAGGAAGGACCATGACCTCCATCTAAGGCTCTTTCTCTCTCTCTTTCTCTTGCACTCTTCTCTAAAGAAACCTGAAAAGAGAGCCAGTTTTGCTCCTCACGTAGAGAACGAAACGGTCGAGGGAACCAGGTAGTAGGGCATTTTTCGTGCGGCTCGTCTTTCGAGTTTCTGCAACGCGTTCAGCATCGATGGAAGAAGAGGGAGAAAGGGCCCTTTTTCCCCCGTCACGTTCCTTTTCCTCTCACTCGGCGTTTTCAACACACTCGCTTCTTCTTGCCCGAACATATTGTGTGCGCCGGGCCCTATGACGAGGGCAGAGGGGCCTTTTACAGGCCCCCGCCTGTTCTCCTTGCCCATCCCTCCTTCTGCTCTTTCCTACCGGTACTTCGACAGAACGACCGTCGGTTCCCGGTCGAGATCCCCCAAAACGACGGCAGCTGCTGCAGAAAACCGGTGCAGCTCGCCGTATAATCATATTGTTGTATTGCCATCGCCGCCCTCTCCTCCTTCATCATCTTTTGCTCTGCTCTAAACATCCTAGCTGAGTTCGTTCGAACGTTTACACGAAAAATCGCTTTTCTTAACGCTACGATTTACTACGATAACCACGATGAGAAATACTTCCGTGAAGCATTTATATTTCAAACATATTATAGCATAAGGCATGACTGTGTTGATAAAATTTAAAATCTAGGCATCGTAAATTAATCGCAAACTAAGTCTAAAATGACATACAAAGTAATGTGTCGTATAATTTTCAAGTTAACGATTTTAATTTCTTCTTTAATTTTAACCACTTGTTAGAAAGACGTTTCAAACAAAAATGGACTCCATTTAAAAAATTATAAGTGACTTCGAAATCTCGGACGTGATCGTGCGTAAAATTATGTTCCCTTTGATGCCGTGCAATTTTCTTTCGAAATTGCATTTTCTTAGCAAATAATTCAAGAATAATTTAAGTCAAGTGAATATTTATGTATGATGTATCCATATTCAATTTCTATATGATATAGATGACTCTTGCAGATCACAATTTATTAAATAAATCCTTTTCACTGCGAACAAGAGTAATATGAGAAAAAAATATTTTTTCATATTTTCATATTTTCGAGTTTTGCGGAGTCGACTACCACTGGCGTTAGTAAAGGCAGTTTCAACCCTTTAGGTAAGAGGCACGGCTTACGGAGGGTAGAAACAATAGCCGGCTGACTCGTAAGCTGGCGGAAGTACACGGCGCGCGACAGAAATCCTTGACGATAGTGAGACACGAAAATTTCGATAAATTTCCAGTTATATTCACTGATCGTGTTTCGACGTTGTTCTGACAAGATCCACTATTCGCATGCAATAAAATCCGTTTCCGTCGAGATGAATAAGGCCGCTATTTCATTTATGCATTTTTATCGTACAAATTACAAAAAAACATTTTTTTCGTGCCTGTTGATTGACTATAAGACAGAGAGATTCGAGGACTTCTCTGTCCTACACACATTTATCGTATGACAAAAACGTAAAATGAAATAGTATCCTAAAGCTCGCAGGTGCCTTGCTTATGAAACTTCGCGGAATGTTTAAAGTGTTCGCGAATACTTACTCGTTGAGAAACACTGGTTTTTAATAGCTCACACGTGGACTATGCGGACACCCTGTGGTGCACGAGAAGAATGTACTTCTCGGACTCGTTGCACTTTGGCGACAAGTTCCCATCGCGACGCATAACGTAGAGACGTCATCATCTTTTGGTCGTGTCGAGCATGTTGTTCGGCACTGGCCAATTGCCATGAATTTTCATGAAAGCACTCGCGAAAATATCCTCTCGGCCAAAGTCACAAAGAAGGCCAATCTTTTGAAAAACGGGACGCATAATTTTCGTCAGGTTTCGTGAAAAGATGTCGGATATACGCAAGTTAATTGCAGAGAAGTGCAAGTAAAAATTAATCTAAAAACAAATCTGATCTTAAGACTCAGTTTTTCATTTGCTGATTCATTTATGGTTAGGCTTAATCTGATGATAATGTAAAAATTGTATTCTTCTATCTGTGGTTAATCATCAAACTGATAGTTTTGTGAACAATGGGGTTCAATTTTTCATTATCCGGTTAAGTTATGATTAAGCTTAACTTGATGTTTTATCCAATGAATCTCATCTACGACATTATCATAAATGAAGCTCATTGGATAAATCATCAAGTTAAGTCTTACCATTAGTTAACCAGAAAATAAAAAATTAGACCTTAATGTTACTATTATAATGTTACTATTATAAACTAAAATTACTTTAGTGATTAATCGTGCTAGAAAAACATTTTTAATCATTAAGTTAAGTAAAATTAAGTCTTAAATTACAGTAAGTTAATCAGATAATGAAAAACGTCTAAACGTCGTAATGAGAATTCTGATGCCTTTAAACTTATAATTAGGATATAATGTAACTTTTCATTGTTTTAATTTTACAACTGTTTACGAAGAATTATATATTTAATTATTCTGCTTCACGCATATTTATATTATATAAACGTTTATATAAACGTAATCAATTTTAGAATGAATTTGTGTATTCCGTTTTTTCTTCCGTAGACTTTACAAGTATATATCCTATACGTATAGTTGTCAAATAAATTTCAAAACAATTTCTCTTTTTCAGATACTAATTGGCATGTGTCCGCATCTTTTTGCAAAACTTGTTGCGGCAAGTTTATACGTTTGTATGCGAGCCTCGCTACGCAGGCGATAACGTCATTATCAAATTGTTTGCATCTCATGTAGGAACACTTGTTGAAGCACGATTGACAATAAACGTTGTACGTCTGCTGAAAGTTTATACGGCGATCCGCGGGCGGGATCCAAAGAAGTGTTATGCGCTACTTGTCCGTCGATAGCGTGAAAATTACATGGTTTATATTTTTTTATATCGGAGATATCGGCTAGAAAACAGTACATTGTCGATCACATGTTAGAATGCCGAAAAAAGAAAGAGAAAAGAAAGTTCTCTTTCCGTGCTATTAGAGAGATTAACAACTTCATAAGGCGCTTCAAATTAGCAGTGTTATGTCACATTCTTTATAACATTCTTTATAATATAAATATAGTAAAATTAATATATATGTAGATATTATATTATATCTGTCGTGACTTGATTTTATAAAACGTATACATGGTATAATTTACACTGAAAAAATTTACTAAATTTTAATCAATATTTATTTGAACTGTTTAACTAAATATTTACTAAATGTAAATGTATATTTATTTGATACAAAAACCATTAATTTAAGTATCACTTTTTTTATTGAGTAATACTTATTTGATAAACTATTTAAACACACACACACACACACACACACACACACACACCGCACGCGCAAAATTTATTAAAATTTAGTAAAATGTTTTTTATTGTATTATATCAATCTTTTTTATTATTTTATAATTAGCTTATAATTATAAACATACAATAATTATAAACATACATAGATGTTTTTAGAAATTTCGTTTTTATCAAAAGAGCATAAATAAAAATTTAAGTAATTAGTTAAATTTAAGTAATTAATGTTATTTTGATTCTCGTTATTATTTGGTAGAGAGATAGAAAGATACAGGCCTTTTATATGGGCAATAGATTCTGCATTCAACTTTTAGGACCTTTCATAAAATTCATAAAACTTAGCGAAAAAACTTCCGAAAGAACATCGAACATTAACATAACTCGACTTAGACCAGTCCCGTTACCTATTAAGATAAGATGAGCAGAAAAATCGTAGCAAACTTTCGCGAGTAAATAACTTCCACGTTCTTATGCAAACTTATGAAGTTTCTTTCACGCGCTTTCCATGGAAAAGAAAAGCAGTTAGATGTGATTCTGATTGAATTGCTTCCAGAGCATTTTCATGATTAGCTTATTTTGAATTATCATATGTATTGAGTGAAGAAAATTAATTTTTAAATATACATTAATTTTTGACATTGTCTTAATTTAAATCTGAAATTTAAGTGTCATTTTTTCATATATAAATATAATCTTAAAGGCTACATTAATTCATTTAAGTACACTGAAAAAAATTTTAATAAATGTAATGATCGAACCTCGACTGTTACAAACTTTAAACTTTTATTTGTTGTATATTCACGTATACAATTTTAATAAATAGTTTATTATATAATAAATATTTGTTTGAATAGAATTTTAAATAAATATGTATTTATTAAATGAAAATATATATTTGATACAAAAACCCCGTTAACTTGTATCATTTAACTATCATTTTTTTATTAGATATTTATTGTAAGTAAACGTTTACTTTACTTACTATTCAAAGAAGTATCTATTAAGATTTAATAAATTGTTTTTTCAATTTGTTGTATCCAAAACGTTTTTCTAGCTGTGTACTATGAACGATAGGCTATTCGTAACCATGGGTGTCACTCTGAGCAATTTTTCAGCCAGAAGCGCTATCACCTGCGTCCGTTTCCAGACGTACTGGCTCGGCAAAATTGTCGGGCACGACCGTCGGGGTTTATTAATAAACATCGGGGAACACGTGCCGGTCGCCCTTTGTCGCGACGATCGGGCCGTTGAACGGGGGTTGAGAGGGGACAGCTGAGAGAAGAAGCAGACCATTTTACGAACGTGCAAGATGGCCACGCGCCACCGCGCAGTTTCGCGGACGGATAAACAGAATTTCCTGCGCACACAAATTCGCGCGCCACGCGATCTTACATGCCACGTACAGCAAAATCGGATTCAGTTCGGCGAGACGCCGATCTTTCGTGCCGACTGATCGTATATGTAGACCGTATGTGTCACGCGGGATCCAGGGAAGTGCACGCTAGTGTTGCTTGCGAGGCGATGCATCCAATTTTATCGGTGCATCTCAGTGTCGCGATATGCAAAGGCGAATAAGTGAGCAGTGATGACAGTGTTTCCCTCATAACTAATAATGCTTCATATCTTCCAAGGATAAAGCAGCCGCATACAATGGCTGCGATTATTGTTATAACTCGTCATTCATTTAAATGATTGATTATTTTTGCTTGACGCTGATCGTATTTTTTTTCTATTATTCCGATACTTGTTTCTTAACATTCAATGATCTTCCAGTGTTAAATCACTAAAAAGTCTCATAATTTTTTATGAAATTCAAATATAAACTCTTAATCGTGAGAAAAATGGTTTAGGATTAAATAGTAACTCTGATGGAAAATCAGAATTTAAATCTAGAATTCTAATTGAGAGAGAACTAGAATTCTAACTGATACAATTATTCTGATAAAAATAAGAATTCTAGCAGATTTTATCAGAAATATTGTATCAACAAGAATTCCGCGCGCGGTTATCTCAAGACTTCTAATAAATTCAATCAGAAATTTTTTCAATGATTTCTCAATTATACAGGAAATAATAATACGAATATACACGTATACGAATAAGACCCAATTGCACCAACGTTACTTTAGGGGTGTGTTACACATGAAGCATCATTTTTATCCTTTATTTGTGAACAAGGACAAATGATACATCATGTGATTCATACTCAGAACGCACCCTAAGTTTATTCATGTCTTATGCTTCAACATACTCTAAAAGTCCGATGTCCACGATGCTAGAAATCGGTCCGAGATCTTGGGTGAAGAAAGAATTGATCAATTGCATTGGTTATGTGACCAAAGTTCAAATGATTTGTTGATTCTTTTTCTGTCCAAAATCTTAGATTTCTAACATCAAGGCTTAGCAGATTCCTACCATAGTTCTTATTTATTTCAACGTGCTCGTTGAAATGAGTAGGAACTAGAAGTTATGATAGAAGCATGTTGGAGTATGTTGGAGCATGTTAGAGCATGCGACGCGAATAAGTCTTTTGACTTTAATCCTTTCCGTAACAGTGTAATTATATCTTTCCTTCTTTGGTTTTTATTAATTTAATAACACTAATTTAATAAACTTATTTTATGTATCATATTTGATTTATTATACAGTAGATACTTGTTTAGAAAAAAATAATTTTGATTCATATTTTTGCAAAAATATTTATTTGTAAAATAATTATTTTCCGGTTCGACACACAACAAAAAAACGTGGCAAAGGGGTTCAGTGAAGCTTAGAATTTTCTCTTTTTAAAGCTAAGAGAGAGAGAAAGAGTTTTAAACCTCGTTTAAGGTTAAAATAATGTTGATATAATTAGACTTAATTCGAACAAAAAGAAACTTTTATTTGTATGCTCAGAAATTAGAAATTAATCTACACTCGATCTTAACACCGAATATTTTTATAATCATAAAGCCGCGATGTGAAAATTGCGTGAAGCGATACGCCATAACGATAGCAATTAACTATCATTAATTAACATTAATGATAGCTATCAACGCTAATGAGCCGCGCAATACCAAAAATTCATTAACGAGCACGATGATAGGCAGTTTTGCACAAGATATGCATTAAATATGACATATGCTAACGCAAGACCGATGACTTTTTTACGAGTTATCTTGTAGCCAAGTGTGCTATTTTCAAAAGGAATAACAGCGGATCGAAAATAGATCGATCGAAGAGAAGTGGAATCTACCGAAGTTAATCGCATCTTCTGAAAGCAATTACGAAATCGGTTCAAATTGATATAAGTATCGAATATATTGAAAATTTCTATTTCGGTTGTAATAATATAGTTTCCGGAAGTCCATTTTTCTAGGGAATTTTCATTAACGATCAGTGCTAAATAATTCGCTCACTTACATGTGTATCGCACTATGTATGTCTGTCTGTTGCACTACGCCGTGATAATCCCAATATGTGATGGTACACAAACAGTTATACACCAAGGTTAGGAATCCTTCCGCCTGTGTAGAATCTTCGTGATCTATATGAAGCACGATACACTTTCGGAAAAAACGACTATTCGACTCGATTAAAGAAATACTCGCGAAAACTGCAGGCACCTTTTTACATCAAGGATGATTCGTATTGTATTCGGTCAGTTCACGTTACAGTCACCACGCGGTATGAAACGGTGGCTCAGTTCTTGTGACCGTGAACGCGTCCAAAACGCAACCGACACCGATGAAAGCCCACGTGCGAGTGCTAGGTCTTCCGTTTGAGTTGCCGCGGCTACTACACGGCGCTTCAGTTCGCCAGTTTCCTTGCCAGTTGGTCTGCCATTGAGGCTCTCGATTGGCCGACATCTATTCCCACTCTCGTGCACGGATATGTGCGCACGCAAGCAGCTCCATATCCAGGAAACATGAGCGCTGAAATTCAAAAAGCGAGACCGATCGGTATTTTCACGCGGTACTCGACAATGCTGATTTTGAGATATTTCTCGCGGGCATAGCAGGATAATGACTTGTTATCGAGTGATCGATTGTCCCGAGAAGCATGTGTGCGCGACAGGGACTCGGCATAATCGTGAACAAGTCGTTCGATCTTTTCTCTTTTGGGATATCTTTGTATTGTACTTTCTATAGATTTTTTACGCGTCTCTATCATAACTTTGATGATTTACATAATTGGTCTGTTGTTAATTTACATGCTTCTGTATCGAACACAAAACTTTCACTTATGATTTATTCTATTATATAGAACATAGATTTATGAAATTTATAAAATTTATTTATTTTTTTTATTGGTAGGCAATTTTATAAAATCACAATTAGAATTATTATCACAAACTATTGCGTAGAGAAAATACTAATATTTATGAGATTAATTTTTCATAATTCATATATTGAAAATGCATCTTAATAAATGAGAGAATATTTATATAGCATTTATTATGAAAACTGTAATTATTAAAAGAGTTTTATTAGAGTAGAAGATGGAAAATATCGAAATGTCTTCCTTTATTCCGCGAGAATTTCTCTTACGAAAATGCATAACAAAGCGAAGCGATTCTAAGGGATCTACGAGGCGAGGCGGTGGTCCGCGGAAGAGCATCAGCTGTTCGAATTATTATCGTTGCAGACGACGGCAGATGTTCGCTGGCCTGAAACGTTCTCCCCCGAAAGCTTTGAACTCGCTGATCCTTTTTCTTTCGAGCCGATGAAAAACTCACGAGGAAAGTGCATCTTTTCAATGCGCCTTGTACGAACATTGCAAATGCAATACAAACAGAAAATGAATGCATATTATCTTAGAATTAGAAAATGCAGGATATCCGGCATCCCGCATTGTAGAACGATTTATTTTTTTAAACTATATCAAGAATCTTTACGTTAATTTTACTTTTGTACATTAAGTATCAAATACATGAAACAATAAGATATTAACAAATTGTATCTTTTTAACAAACTTATAAAGACTTGTTATATAATTTATGATTTCGGAAAAATGTAAATTTGTTGTAATTTTATTGAATTAAAATAACTTTTCTACAAAAGCAATTCTTCTATGTACAGTTTCATGAATTTTACTATATTATCCTTCACTGAGAAAGAGAGACAGATTTCATGTCTCATCAGTAAAGACCTTACGATTATGAAAATCAATAAGAAGAATAATAGTGTTCCATGGTGCTTTTTATACACATTATGCAAACAATAATTGTTGTAAGGAGTTTTATTATACGGTGCTTCCGGGGGCAGGCAACCAGGCAGCGATAATTCGTAGCTGCCCAGCTACGTTCCCTTTGAGCCAAGGATAGACGAAGCTCGGGAACGTCGCATTGTTCGAAACCTGCCGTTACTTACGTGTGACGGAATATAGGATATCATCGTCCGTCGCGTCCGCGCTCGAAGGAGACCCCATAGGTTCATGGCACGCGCTGCCAGCTGCCCCACAGCTGTCTCTCCTCTGTCGTTCCCCATATACGAGACCAGGGTTCTTACCCAACCGTGGTGCATTTACCACACCGAACGAACCGTTTCGCTTCTGTGTGCACGATGCACGTGCGTACGACTCGGCAATATTTTATTAGCGTCCACATTGCGATGAGTGAAGCACCCTTTCAAATCCTAAGAAACGAATCTTGAGAAGTACCTGATCCGAAAAGTCCATCAAAATACTCTGAATAATTTTGCAAAACTGCCATAAAATTACAGCTTTCTTTAATACTTTTATTACACACGATTATTAAATGCGATATTTAACTATAACTTTGAGAAAATTTCTGAATCTAATTATATTTTTATAAATATATTATTTTATTATGAATGATAATCATCGAAATAAGATATAATCAAATATACTCTTGGAATTTTTTAAAGTAGAATCTCTTTAAAGAACATTTTTCTAGTTTTCAAAAAGAATGGCAGAATGTTCAATTGTTAAGAGTGAAATGAATTTGAAGATGAATTTTATTTATATTTATTTATATTTTCTTTTAGAGTGAGATTCTACTCCAAAGAATTTAGAGAATAATATTCAGTAAAAGAGTTCATATTCAAAAGAATCTATTTAAGTATCTAAAATGTATATCATTTGAATGAATAATTTTTTACTTAAAAGTTCAAGCTACTATTTCCTGTGAAATATATATGCTATTGCGTATACGGTATCACTGAAAGGTGGGACCATGGGGTTCTACATTTGCGGTTTCCCATCCGGCTCAACCGGCGCATTCTCGCAGGAAATAGTCCTGGAGTATCCTAGAGGATACAAGGCTATTGGGTTTCGCGTGGAAAAAAAAACGAGATCGCTGGTAGCAGAAAGTAGTGAGTATGAGGAGAGGATACGAAGAGACGACGCGTAAGTGCTTGTACGAAAAATAAAAAGGACTGTGAAGGGAGAAAAGCGAAGTGCACACCATGCCAAGAACCGGAAATCCCAGGGCATTCAACTCTGACACCCGGTATATATTTAGATTTAAAGAGACCCGATCTAGTCCGATTTCATAGATATGTGACACAATCGATAAAATCTCGGTCTTGAAAATAACACTAAATCTTAGAAAGATGCCTGAGAAAAATGTCTAGTTGGAAATGGACGGACCATAACATTCTGATTATATTAATTAGAATTCTATTATAATTAGAATTCTAGTACGTTTAACCAGAAAATTTTGAATCGTTCATTTTTAACCACAAGTTTAATTAATCCAGCCAGACATTTTTTCCAGAGTATACAATATATTCATCCTGTCCACAGAATTATTTGCTCGAAAATTAAAGATATACTTTTGTATATTCTATAGCAGTTGTAATCTAAAAATAAAAAATTACTGCGGACAAACTTGCGTTTGTCGTTGCAAAAGATATAAGATTATGAACAATCGTTAAATCGGATCGTTAAAATTATCACAATCGTGCTTAAATGTGTAAAGAAATACGTTACAAAACACAAGTAAAATCGCGAAGTTTATGAGGAAACGACATGTTGAAAGGATCACCTGGCAAACAGATTTTTTTCTTAATCATTTCTATAATAATTCGTTCGAAAATGTTTTACAGATATCGTTCTAAATGAAGCTTATTACGTGAGAGCCATGTGTTTTGAAAAACAGAATTATTTATGATACATCCGAGAGAAATGGGCATTAAATCGGCCGGCCACGTGGCGCCCTGTAGCATCGTCGTTTTTAAAGAAAACTTAGCACTTCCGCGAAGGAAGTGCTGATCATTTCCTACATCGTGTTTATTGCACAATCGCGCACGCAATGCTGGCACGGTTCACCCACATAACCGCGCCGCGAACCCACGGAATCGGCGATCGTATACATGCGCGTCACGCCGAGAGTGTAACGATCGAGGGAAATTACTGTAATCGCGGCATGTTAGAGTTTCGCGATTGACTCACCCGCCTGTAAAACTCCCATCTTTCACACGCACTTTGAGACAGAGGCACGCGCGACTTGTTGAAACCCTACTCGCCGCCCGACCCGGTTGTGTTAAAAGCGAAAGCGCAACGATGACAATAATTAAATATCCGGGTACACGTATTTACATATCGTATCCACACACTTTCTGTACTTTTTCCGCAACTTTAGCAACCTACATTTTTTCTGAATATGCATTATTTTATTTCACAATTTTAATAGTATCCCTTTAATTATAATATGATAGTCCTTTTACTTAGAATATGACAATATTTTTTATTAATGATATTTATATCATTTTAAAAATGAAGGTAATACATCAGGATATTATTTTCTTCTGTATTTCTGTATCTCTGTTCTTTATTTTTGCTTTGCTTATCATGAATTGAATGTCGATGCGCGATTTAGATAAAAATCTGCCAGCTGAAAAATTACGCGCGAAAGCTGCAAAGTACCGGCGTCTTTAGAGACACAATACCAGCGGTTGGCGGCCTTCTCGAAATAGATGAGGAGCCCAGCCCTCCAAACTCGTCCGAAAATAAAACAGGTTTCTTCCTTGCGCACGACGACGTCCAATTGGTTGAGACTCCGACGGAACAGTTATTTATTTATTATCCGTATATTTCCGATGGTTCCGTTAATAGTGTTCAAGTGTCGTGCTACTCACGCCGATCAACGACACTTGAACACCATTAACGGATTATCATTTTATTGATCGGCTCACGCAAAATCTCGAACAACTGTGTAACTTTATGAACAATTGTTCAAACAAGTCACATATGTAGAAATTTGTATTATCGAGAATATGAACTTCTCTCTCTCTCTC
>NW_012130134.1:1221292-1272780 GCF_000143395.1 Atta cephalotes
AACTTAACGTTAACGTTAACTTAACGTTAACTTAACGTTAACTAACTTACTACTACGTTACTACTACTTACTTACTTACTTACTTACTACTACTTACTACTCTCTCTCTCTCTCTCTCTCTCTCTCTCTCTCTCTCTCTCTCTCTCTCTCTCTCTCTCTCTCTCTCTCTCTCTCTCTCTCGTGGAGAGTTATTATTTTTACACGCGTCTTGAAATTGTCTTCAATAACGTTGTCAGTTACGGATCAAAATTGACCTGCAGTGATGTGATCTAAAAATTTGTAGATATAATTATTCAAAGGCTTTTTTCTAGCAGTGTTCTAGTAATAATGTAAATAATTACTTAAAAAAAGAATGGAAAAATATGTTATGGACAATAGTGTAATTAAACTTTTACAACAAATACTACAACAAATAATGTCTAATTATTCGTATAACTTTCCGTAATTTTTATTCGATACAAAATGTTTATACGTAAATGCATAAAATTATTTATCCAATTTCTATTTTCTTTCCAGATTGTATTTCATTAACTTTATAAATAATTTTTCCATACAATAATTAAATCCATAGATAAGAATTGTATACTAATCATAAATAATCATTAATAACATATAAATAGACTCATATAAATAGACTCTAGAGTATTTATAAGAAATTATATATTAAAAAAAAAAACAAATGCACCATATGAAATCTACTAATTGTAAGGTAATAATTACATTTATATATAAATTGGTAAGGATGTTATAAGTCAAAATGCAACTAGATAAAACTGATAGGCAATATATTTCAATAATTGACAGTACAATATGCATTTCTGTTTTTTGTTAATTAATGCCACAAGTATTTCATGAATAATTACCTTTTCCTAAATTGTATAATTAAAAAAAATGTATAAGAAAAAAACATGCTTACTAATGTATCAAAAATAAAATTATACATAGAAACTAAAAATTATAACAAAAATATGTCGGTTTTACCAGAATTACAAAATTACGAATTATATCAAGCGTTTCTAAAAATTTTCGAAATTTTAATACAACTAACTTGAAAACTAATTATAATGCATAGTAGGTACGTAATAAATTGCAATCTTATATATAAACACACTATCAATTTGTATACTAAATTAATTTAAAAATTATTTTAACTTTGTATAAGTAATTTTTAATTAAAAATACATTCTTATTTTTATAAATTCATTAGACATGATCTACTTCATAATAGACGTTAATGAGCTTTGTAAAGAATATCATTTATTTTAGAGGTATAAAACCGTCACTGATATTTAATGGTGGATATCCAGAAGGATACACTCTGTTATAATCCGTGCTTGCGAATTCGTTTGGTTGATCGGATGGGAATGGCGCGGAAAGAGATGGATTAAAGCTTTGGTAGACATTATATTTGTCGTCTTGATAAAAATTATGTTCATCCGGTGCATTGTAACCGATCTGATTGTAAGGATGCGATGTTGTGAGATCCACGTGGTGTATATTCTGTGGATACCCACCATAATATCCCGGGAAGATATGATGATGATGATGATGGTGGTGATGCGTTGTATTGTCAGGTAAAATTGTCGTAGTAGTATTTGGTCTCATAGTAGGTTTATCTGATGTTGTATCATCATCTAGTTCTTCCGTCGAATTCTGAACTCGGCGAAAATTCGAGCTTGCTCGCAAATCAACGGCATTCTCGTGAAGATATTCACGCTCTCTGGCTGTTTCTTTCACATTGGCTCGTCTCCGTTGACCCTCTTTACATCCGCGTATCGTATTCTAGTGAAATTTGTTAATAATACTTGTTTATTAAGAAAAGAATGATTTTGCTGAAGTATCTGAAATGTAGTTAGATACATATATCTGAAAATAATTTTACTGAATCATTAAAATAATTATGTAGAACATTGATGACAATGCTGTAACAATTTATTCTAACAATTAGTTTAAGTGTCCTACACAATTCTTTTGATGGTTCAAACAAAAGTTATTTTTAAACTTGTATTTATAGCTACGTTCTTTCCGTGCATGAATTTGTTAATATTATTTGTTAATAACATGAATTAATATACAAAGTCACAAATCAGGTATAAATGAATATATTTTTATAAAAGAATCAGAGTATAATACACAATATTATGTTGATAAAAAAAAGGCATTGTTTTCGTTATTAGAATATTATAAAAATGTTATCTTTTATAACAAAGTTATAAAAAAAGTTATGTTGTATGTTTTATAACAAAGTTATGTTGTACGTCTTAAAATAGAAACGAAGTAAAGGAATAATTTTTTACGAGATTAGCGACTACACGCATGACTTTATACAAGCGATACTGCTCCATTTAAGAACCAATACTTTAATGCGCGCGTTATCTTGACACGTATGCATTATGGGCCAAATGAAATTACAGGCGCACACGTCTAGTCGTTCACGCGTGGAAGCTACGAAAGGCAAATGAAGCCTTAATCATTTGTCACAAGAACACCTGTCGTACACTATGTTATTATCTGAGCATACGCGATAAGATGACCTGTTCTCGCACAAATAGATCCAGCGGTAAACCTAATACGAAAAATACGTGTCGGCATTTATCGGATATAAATAATACAAAAACTTTAAAACTCGCTCTAGAATTTTGTTTAGGATGTTATAGATTAAACAAATGTACACAGTAAGGGCAAGAGTACATGACAGATAAAGTGCCGGCCAATTGTTGTTCAAAAAAAGTTCCACGGGAATTTTTGTATGTAACGCACATAGATTTTGTATATAACATAATCTTAATTAAATGAAATTATTTACAATGCTTTAAAGATGCTTAGTAATAATAATAGTAAATTACTCGTTAAATTAATTTGTAATATTACATATATTCCAACTTCATTCTAAAATTATATTTCTGACAAGTAATTGATACGGTGTAAACTGAAAATTTAAAAAATCACAACATTAAATTTCATAACGATATATTGTTAAGTATAAAGACTTGCTTTGATTGAATACGAGGCCCTCTTCATTAATTTGAACAATTTTAATTGTTTTCCATAAACAACACAACAATGATGGCCGACACTTTGTTGTATGCTCTTGCTCTAACAATAAGTATTAATAAAAACAAATATATTATTGATACTTTCGTGTAATTAATTGGTATGAGTAATGGTTGGAGTTTATAAGAAAGCACGGTACTCTCTTTGTTGAGTGAGATGCACATCAAGATAAAACGTCGCGTGGCTTTCCGCTCTAATTTCTATTTGCTCATCGCGGCACGAGCCGAGATCTATTATATTCTTACCTTCTCTTCCGCGTTTCGATCAGCTTCGGCTCGCAATCTTATGCGATCATCAGCCCCGTTGCCCACGTTGGACGTCTCTGCATCTGTATAGTCTTCGTTATTTTCCGCAATATCGTTCGGTCTATTGTCGAACAGATTTATCACTTGCGGCGTTAAATCGTTCTGCGACGTCTGAGGTTTCGCGGCGTCAATCATCGGCGCGAGTCCAAAGGCACCGGGATAAATGAGCGGATAAGGTAACAAGGGAGTATATGGATATTGACTATAATAGGCGGCGAAGTACGGTGACGTTTTGGAAGAACCTAGATTTATGCTAAGCATTTGTGGTATCTTAGCGATATTCTTCATAGTGGAAGATGCCACGGTGGCTAATTCACCGAAGCTGAGACCAGTTAGAAAGGCTAAACTACTTAAAAATCGCCCTTTCCTCTTATCCATACCGTTGTTTATGTTATCCAGATTCCTCGACTCTATCACTTTCGTCGGTTTGCGTTTCGATAGACTGAGATTCTTCCAAAAGGTTCCCTTCTCAATTGTCGCATGACTAGCATTGTTTCTTTCGAGGAGAACGGTATCTTCTGGTTTAGCGACCTTAGTCGGAAGTGTGTCACAATACACCGCTGCAACAAAAAGAGTCGTTGGAGTCGGAGAGATGAATTCATACGACGTAGTCACAGAATCGACATTGAAATATCGCTCGAGTGTCGAATAGTTGTTTACCACTGCAATATACAGCGAAGACGGTTAAAACAATGATGAGGGAACCCATCGTCACCGCGTCGTGATCGGAACGAAAATGAGGTGACATCGCGTAGACTGTCCGACGAAATTAAAAAACTGCGGGTCGCCCCCATGTTTGACTGCGAGAAAGTGTGTTTGTAGCAGATATCGTTATAACTATGGTAATTGCATCGATCTAATTGTAAGCTTCCTGATCGTGGCAGTTACGCCTCTCATAGAAGAATGTGGGCTATTGATGTAGGATACCCGAGATTATTTCATTGTACTCGACTACTTTCAAAACTTTCATATTCGGAGAGATCTTATAAATCGGAGTAAATAAACTTCATTAAAATTAAAACTATTTGTTCTAATTATGTAAATTCTACATAATGTATTAAACAGAAAGTTTAATACATTACGTAACATTTCTGTTTTTTTTTCTTTCGCATTATAAATATACTTAAAAATTTTTTATAAAAAATTCTATAGAAACAAAGTGTAGGATCAAGCTATTTAAATCAATTGTTACATATTTCAATTATTGATATAAAACATTAGAAATTCTTTAACGATTATTTTCACAATTACTTTCATTAAGTCGACATCATACATTTTATATATTACGCTCATCTTTGCTTCACTTTCATGTTTTTTTATTGTTCCCAATATTTATAATATTGATGCAATAGTGGACTTACGTTAAACTTTAATTCAATGTTGGATAGTTTATCTGGTATTACACCATTATAACTATTGACTGGTAATACTTTGTCAGAATTCAAATAAAGCGCCAATATTCTCTTCGATGTACATGCGATCTTGTTGATTCCGCCATGAGATATTACGTCTGATAGCATCAATCTTGAGACGGAACGTTTCCTGGACAAAAAATGAATGAACTCGACGAAAATAATTCGAATATAATGAATCCAATTTGGCATATGCAACTTCGGAAAAATAAAAAGCCCGTACGTTTCTACGCGAACATTTTCTGCGTGTCATTACTGTCGGCACTATCGGTAAGAAAGTTCGTGTTTAATCTTTACTTCCTCTCAATCAAACTCAAAAGAATCGAATCGATTTCTGTCGGTAAAGTGCATGGAGATACTGAAATAATTTTATAGTATATTTCTTTTTCTTAAAATCATATTGTGCTAATCAAAGCAAATCCATTTCATTTTACAATACTTAATAATAAAATTTGAAGTATTATTATTTGTGCAGGAAATACTTGTGATAAGATAATATTAAGGAAAGAAAATATTAACTATCGTTTATTCACGTTGATGTAAATAATTTCTCGAATTATTTACATCATTTAGTGTTCATCATGCTCGACTATATCGGTATATTTGTAGATAAATCAATAAAATTTCATTTACAACACATACATATCAGGCAAATTCAGAGGTTGCGATGTGAAATGCTCTAAAGTTTTCGTGAAGAACTTGGAGACACCACTGGGAACGATATCGGAAGCTATCCTTTGAAGTAGTGACATAATTTGTTTAGACATAGACATGGACATTGATATCGATCAATGAAAGGCAGAAGGGTGTGACAAGCAGGAAAATTACAATGTCAAACATGTTATAAAAAGAAATTTATATTTTTAATGTGTTTCTTAAAATAATATGTATAAACATAATTTTCTATTTATATTATTTGGTAACCTAAGATCGACGCATATTTAACATTGTGTTTATTTCCGAAATAATGCGTCTTAGGTGATCGATTATTTCTTTAATGTGCCTATTCTTTAATATCACTTGCTGAAAAAGAAATAGACTCCATTTCTTATCGATATTTTGATATAAAAATTATGTATTAATGTAGATAATATAATCTTATTCTCGCCTCACCTCCATAATTTCCTTTCTCTCCTCACAACTAAGTCTGTAAGCTTCTGAAGTCTTTTTCTCATCAGATTTCATATCCCATTCCTCTTTTAATGGAATTAAACTTTCTATATGCGTATATTCCATTCCTTGCAGTTGACAATTCTCGTTACATTTTTCATATATTAATCTTAGACGTTTAAACATTATTTTGATCATTTCCAATTGTTCATAGACTTTTTTCTTTTTCTCATTCGCCATATTCGCTCCTTGTGCAGTACCTACATTCGATATAATGTATGTATAAAAAAAAATCTATATTTGATACTGTAACTATTTAGTTAAAAAAATAACCATTGGGTGGTTGAAGGACTTTGAGAGTTTGAAAAAGCTCTAAAGTACGACTGACGATTTCCTGTACAGACTCTTGTCCAAATCTACATAAACTAGCAGTATTGAATTCCTTAGTTTGCTGTTGTCGCGGTGGTGGCTGTGTGGGTGGTACTGGAGTCTGTGGTGTTGTGGCTTGATTATTCGTTTGATTATTTTGTTGAACCATCGCAGCTTGTTGCTGCTGCTGCAATTGTAATTGTTGCTGCTGCATCTGCTGCATTTGTTGTTGCATTGCCATGGACTGTTGTTGTTGTTGCTGTTGTGCCAAGACTTGTTGGGAATTGGGCATTCCCATGGCATTAGATCCAACATTACCAACACCTACTCCAACTCCAACTCCCATGCCAAATTGTTGAGAGCTGACCATATCTAAAACAATAGTTATTAATTGATTTCTAGTTTATAATTTGTTCTCAAGACATTTTATAAACATTAGATTATATTATTCACAAATATTTCTACAGATACCAATCCTTTAATCAATCAACCTATTTTACTTTTTAAATATAGCTTTTAAATGAATTAGAATTCATTAAAAATAATCTATTGTTTTCATAATAGTTAAATTGATATACACTTAATATATACTTAATGTCTGAAGAATCTAATTTGCAATTCAAAATTACTTGAAATTATTAAAAATTCTTACTCAGAGATAATCAGTTAAAATGTATAAGATTCTAACTTTGAAGATGAAGTCATAGTAATATTCCAGTTATTAATTTTTTATGTAACGTTGAGATATAAATAAACAGGACTATCAATTGAAAGTAAACAGACACAAAAATAGACATATATCTATTTCTCTTATTATTTACAAATTACATACAGTATAATCAGATATACATATCGACATAGGAATGAAAACAAATGAAAACATTACAAATAGGAAAGAATTCTTCAAATACGTACTCCCTTGCTGTGGTCCCATCAAACCAGAAACCATTTGTCCACCGCCAAACTGTGTGCGCATAGCTGACTGCTGCACATTGGGAAACCCAGATAGAAAAGGATGTTGTTGTCCAGCCATGTTGTCTTATTTATAAATAGTGTTTGTCAATAGATATATCTGTTATAACAAGAATCAACATACTCAATTAATTATCACAAAAATCAACACAGTCAATTCCTAATTATTATTTTGAGGTTATATCATGTTACATGTGCCCATCGGCTGTAATTTTAAACTTGTAAACATTATTTTTACTAAGGAAACTTTGCAATTAATTTTACTTCCACACTACAAAGTATTTTATATGAAAAATAAAAGAAAATCTGTCATGTTGTCTAATCAATTGTCAAATTGATACCGAATTTTTCAAATTTTTAATATCGTTGAATTACCTGATTAATATTACTAATTCGATAAGCGATATCACGTTATTTACAAGAAAATCATATGAAAGTTTTTCTCTTCGATACACTCGTATAAAAAGCCGTCAAACAAATGCGTCTCCTTTCGTCACGTGAGGAAATTGTTGAATCAGTTGAATACATCGCTCAGTGTATTCACGCTATGCAGGCAATACAGTTAGTTATTTTTATCATTGTCCTTGTATGCACTTTCTACTTTTTCCATTTGCAAGCAACAAACGATTCGGTAATGCGTTATAAATTGATAAGACGTACGTGTCCTATATTTATAAATGATAATACGTCGATATTTCATCGACGCGACGTTTCGTGCAACAATATCTACTGCTGATAAAATATATTTCTGTATCTGCTCTGTCTAGAGATCTTTCAATAAAGAGCGCAGAGAGAAACCTGAAAGTAGACATCCCGGTCTTTTTCATGTATCTATCAAATCTCATAAGGTAATGTCCACGTTTTTATGTTCTTCTCTGTTATTATGTGGATTAAACAAGGACGAATGATTAAAGACGAATGATTGATTATTCATCTTTGTCTAATTCACGTAATAGAAAAGAATCACAAAAACGTGGACATACTCTACAAGATTTGGTACATGAAAAAGTCGGGATGTCTACTCTCAAGTTTCTCTTTGATAAGAGTCTGAACATATTAGGTAGTAAAAAGAAATCCATTATTTTTCCATTCAATTTCATGCAAAAATAATGGATTTCTTTTTACTACACCTAATATAAATACGGCAATATTTCACTCTATTTTGCAAAGTATATAGGAAACTCTACACTTATAGCACGCTTAGACTCGTTTTCAAAATATATGATTATCTAAAGATTAAAGATTATCAAGAAATTCATCAATGAAATACATTCGAATTTCTTGCTAACCTTTAATCTTTTAGATAACCATATATTGTGAGAACGCAGTTAGTCTTAAAGTATAACACGCTATTATCCAGTAAACATCGATTAATAATATCATAATATTAATGTTATAACACATTATATATGCATGTATTAACATATTATTGATTAGTTTTGTGGAAACTATCCCCAGAGAAAGGTTTCTTTGATTCAAAGATATTTCTTTGAATCGAAGAAATGTACCTTCTTCTGGATCTGTGATGATTTTATTTTATTTTCTATTTAGTTATTTTTCGATTACATAGTCGTTTATAATATACAAACAATCAGAAAAAATAAATCATGGTAAAAAATGAAAGATAAATATAATCACAAATTTTATAATGAAAAAAAATTATGTCATTTTTAAATTCTAACAATTGTACAAAATTGTTAAAACTTAAAAATAATATAGTTTTTACAATGATTTAAATAAACATTATTTGATAAATTTGAAACTGTATGCCTTAATATTTCTAAATACAAGTGAATTCAATAACATTCAATAATAACAAAAATTGAACTAATATATCGATCAACAATATATTAATTTTTTATTAGTAATTTATAATGATTCTCTAATTTATTCTCATATGGAGAAAAATGATTTTGGATGAACGCAAAAGGCTTGCATCTAATTGTCGAATTTGCTGTTTATTATAACAAAAAAATTTGCATATTATTTGATAAATATTTTGCATTTGTTGCAAATAATGTTTTAGCGAGTACAGAAAAGAATAAATATTTGTTATACCTGTAAATAATTTGCGAATGGAATTTGCTGTTATAGCATAGGATTAGCGGTCAATACAAATTTTTTCTTCTCGTACAATTCTTATAAAATTAACGAATAATTTTTTTGCTTAATAAATGATCATTATCAAGAGCTTTAATATAAATTAATAATTTTAAATTAATAATTGAATGTGTTCTAATATTTTCGAACAAAAAGATTTCGTGGGAAGCGACGTTCGAAGAGGAGATAGGGTCAATGCACAGGGAGTTAAGGTGTGGAACATAACAGTCCAATTTGTCGTTTTCCAGGAATCTCGTTCGTTCGTGCGTTCACGCGAGCTTAATTTTTTCCGTCAGTATCTTCCGCGACACAGCCGCAATCGTCACAGATGCGTGCTTGTTCGCGCCACTTTCTAACGAGGAAGACTAATTCACACGTGCCACTCAAAGAAAATTCCGTTAGCTTACAATTAGTAGAACAATGTCAATAAGCTGGTTAATGATTTTCCTGCTGTTGACGGATTTTATTCTGATAAATAGCGATCGGTCATCTGTGAATAGTATTGATGCGGAAAATAAAGGAACAGATGCTGATGCGAAAGATATTAATCTTTCAAACACAGGATCTAATTCATTATTTAAATTTAATGATTTTGAAGCGTCGATGGAAACTCAGAAAATTCCAATCTTCTTCAGTCATCAAGAGACAAAGCGTCATCAGGAAGATGAAGGAATGTTTTCAAGGAGAATGGATTATTTGATCGATGCTTTATCAAAGATTGCTAAGGTTCAATCATTTGAAAAGGATCCCGCTTCAGTCAGACATTTGGCAAACCATTTATAATGGATCCATTTATAATGGATATTATATAAAGAATATTAATGGAACCGACACGTCTTACGTCGATACAGAACTGTCTTCGAAACTATCTTCCAGTGAAATTTCTGACAATTCATCAAGCGGACAAGATAAATTTCACTGTCGAGCTACGGGACGTTTATATATCGAAGATGAAGAAGAATATTCTTTTGTATGCACATCTTGGGCAAAATGTTTATTTTTTCGAGTAAGAGATTTTTTTCAAGATCATAGGAGTAGTGTGCTGTTAACATCGACGGCGATACTCTTCATAAATTAAACGACCCTATCATTCCTGCAAGTAATCGATTCAATATTCCGGCTATTTTAATTTTAAAACCGAACATGAGAACTACGATATACGTAATTAATAAAGCATTATTTTAATACGTATAGTAACAAATAGTTGACAATAAAAATATTGAGTGAATGTCCGTCTGTTTTACACGATTAAAAATCAGTAGCAATATATAAAATTGTTAAATAGATGAATTAGGGATGCGGTTCACTTAACGCGACAATTGCTTCGAAACTTTTGATTGACCAAGAATTTTATTAACTGACCAATCAAAAAAATGCTCTGAAGCTTTCGTAGCGTCAAGTGGACCGTAGCCTAAAGTAAGTACGTAGAGAGTGTAAAGGAAATTATCGTATATATTTTATGTCGCATAAAATTTGATTATAGCGTATTATTTTCTCAATGATTTATCTAGTTTCAATTAATATTACTTGCGATATTATTTATATACGCTATTGTCTAATTGTATATTTACACAAATAGTAGGTGGATATAGTGAATATAAGAGGAAAATTCAATATATATGTATATTTTTATTCACTAATGTGAATAATTCTGCAACAGCGATTTTATTAAAGACATTTTAAAATAATGTTACACAATAGTTTTGTCATTAACATAATTTACAATGTGCAAACAAACTTTACAAACTCGGGAGCAGTAACAGCTATTTAAAAGTCTGTAAAATCCATAGTATAATGAAGTATTTATGATAGCATAAAGAAGTTTTATCATAAATAATACAAACTAAAATTATAAAAATTTCCCTTTCACGCAAGTAGCTTATGCTTGACGCTTATCATTTTATAGCATACAGGATATCTACAATCAGTTACACTTTTCTTCGATTATAAATAGATACGTAGATATGTCAAAATTATTTCCGTGTAATGAATTTTGTAATAGATTTAATTAAAGTGCAAAAATAACTTCGCGAAATAATTTTTAGAAAAATTATTTTAATTACTCTTAAATATCGAAAATTAGCGAGACAAATGTGAAAACATTGCTTTCTCGTGAAGTTTACACAAGAAAGATATTTTATCTTGAGATTTCTTTAAAGAAATCTATGATTAAGATATAGATACAGAATCTATGATTGGAAAAAAATGTAAATGATTAGAAGAATATCCGATATTATTGTAACAAATAAATTATAAAAAAATTGAGCTTAAAAAGTTTTAAACACCTAATCCATTGCATTTTCGTCGGTAGGCTGTGTAAAGTCTTTCATTTCATTTTCATTTGGAAAATTGATGGGTGAGATTTTATCTACATTTGACAAAATTTTTGTTGGATTTAGTATCTTAAAAGACGATTCCTTTTTATCAATTGCAGCGACATTGTGTTCATCCAAAGATTTCGAACAATCTGTATCTCGAGGTACTTCTAGCAAATCTATCTTCACATCGAGTGATTTCTTTTGAATTTTTTCAATTTTAGATGTAAAATCTTTATTGGTTTCATTTTCGTTTGGCAAATCGATAGGCAATAATTTATTTACATTAGACCAAATTGTAGCTGGACCTTGCCCTTTAATTGGCAGTTCCTCTTTCTCCGCTTCGGGTGTAGCGATATCGTAACCTAATTGTGAAAAGTCATTGTTTTGAGAAATTTTTGGCAGATCTGCCAAAGTTCCGTCGAATGGAACTTGCACTTTCATTGGCGCGATAAAATTGTGCATTCTATATTGATTGGGTGCATTCTTGAATGATCCAGAATGTCTGGGATTTGGAGCGTAGAATTCATTCGGTTTAGTCTCTTCTTTTTCCACCTCGATCGCCAGTTTTTTCAACTCTTCTTTTTCTTCGTCGGAGAGTGGATTAATCTATAGAACATTTTAAAAATTTATTATTTTACAAATAACAAGTATACATAATTTTGTATTTAAACATTTTTTTGGCGTTTTATCGACATAGAAATCCTATTTGTATTGAGCTTTATATATATTGAAAGATTTGAATAAATAAAGTAATTGACCCTGACGAAAAGCGTTTTCTAATTGTTGCGTTAAAGATAAGTCGAAGATGTTTATTCATTTCCACATTCTAATACCGGCTTATAAAGCTCAATCATCATTCTTGATGATAGGATCTTTAAATGCGTCGCCGCATATATCGATGAAGCGACAAACAACATCATATAATTCAAAGAGATTTTTCTTTTAGATTATATGTAAACGTCAAACAAGATAAATGTACGGAAATTGAAAATGCGTTATATTCAAATTAGTAATTCTTTTCCTTGGAATTAAATGCTATTTGCCGCAGATACAATTCACATGAAGTAATCTTTATTTTTAATGATAAAAGGTATTATAGGATGATAAATGCTCATTGAATCACCGATATTGAGTCATTCTTGCATAGTATTCTAAAATTTCTCCGAAACTAACAAATTAACTGTTTTTTGATATTTTTTTGCAATTTTGTTTAAAAACTTTATCAAAAAAATAGATTTGATTAACTTCGATTATGATTAATTATTGATTATTTCTACCTCAAATTCGGGTCGTTTTCTAGAACTCTTTTGCCTAGATCTTCCTCGATAACGTCTACGTGGCCTGCTTTCATTATCATCAGGTAATGTATAAATGGTTAGAAGCTTTGGTTTGTTAGAGTCCCCTGACTGGTTATCGTTGGCAGTGGCGAATGAACGACTTTCCGCTGCTCGAACATGCAACGGATAATCATGTTCTCTTTTTGATTCTTCCAAAAGTATGTCTATGCTGTCGTCTTTGAAATTGTCAGGCGAGAAATTGTCGTGAGCAAGCGTGTGATCTATCTTCTGCAAATTCTATCATATGATATAAGATTAACATCCCTGCAGTAAACTGTACTCAGTTTCTCAGTTTACGCGGCACTTATGATTTACTTTAAAGATAAATTGATATGTTTCTCTTATAATAAGTAGCAATTATTTTCGTATTTAAAGGCATTAATGGAATATTGATACCTTAACTGAATTTGATGTCTCTCTGAAAGCTTCAGCCAATTCGGGATTTATTCCCTCCAACGGTTCATCTCCGTATCTTATATAAACGGGAACATAGCCCGGGATGCTGGGCAAATATTGAATGGGACTCGAATCTAGAAAAAGTTGAATACGCTAGTTGAAACTACGCGGTGAGAAACAATATGTGTGCTTAATACGGATGATTACGCTGGAAATGCTCACTTGGCAAGGCGAGCTTATTGGCTATGATAGCAATGCGGATATTTAATTAGTTAGACTAAGCGCTCAGTTAAATCCCACCATCTGTGAATCATAAACTTCGCAACCAATTGATTAAATTGACTAAGTAGCTTGTGTTTCTATTGTCAAATGATTTAATTTCTTTAATTAAAAAGTTATAGAAATAAAAATTGTGTATACAAGTTGCATTTCTTTCAAAGAACGAAATTATTTAGACTTAATCAATGAAAATGTTCTTTTTATATATATATTAATTACTGATTATGACATAATATACATTTTAGATCGAACTTAGTTATTTTTTATAATATTAATTTTTTTAAATAAAATTTTAATTCCAATTATTATTTATTTTATGTTAATTAAAATTTTAATGTTTTTTTTTGCATTTCAAAGTTTATTAAAATTTATTTTAATGATTTTATTTGAATGAATAAATACAAATATTTAAATATAGGTAAATAGAATTCACTGAGAGAACTTAATAATTTTATAATTTTATAATTAAAAAAATTGAAATTTTTTATTTCATTAATATTTAATTGATATATTATTTTACTTGCTTATAATTAAAATATGAGTAATAATTAAAAGATTGTCCTTGAATTATTTTGTAATTTAAGAAAATACATGATTTATGTGATGGTTTTTAAAATTTATTATTCGCGTTTTTTTTATCTTGGAAGTAGCACACTATAGCTATAATCCTGAATTGCACTGCACAACACTAATCCTCCAATGCGGTTGCATGTTATCACATATCAATACTCGTCCGGGAATCTTGAACGTTTTTCTTACTCACAGGCATAGCCAATGAAAGGTACCAGGAGTATCAGAAGGGAGATAGTCCTGGTACCACGCAGCGTCCCGGCAGCCTGCATCTTTGAACGGTACTGGGCCCGGAGCATGGGGCTCTCTCCTTTATATGTACGGTCCCCTACCCTTTGACTAATATTACGGAGAGACTCCTCGGGGTTAGCATCAGGAACAGCGTTCCGTTAATATCGAAACAAAAAGTTGATCTCTTCTTTATTTTCGGTAATCAAACCAAACGAGCAACTTATCGCAATTCTCTGTTTCTCTCTTCTCTCTCTCTCTCTCTCTCTCTCTCTCTCTCTCTCTCTCTTTTTTACGCGCCGATAATAGGTTTTGTACGACCGATCATCGCGTTTTACGCACGCTATACAAAGTTATTTCAAAAGCTATAATGGATCTTATTTCTTTTATGAGAGATGCTTTTTTTGATAATTTGAATAATAATTTGATAATTTTAGTTATAACTAATAAAATAATATTTTATAAAGACTGAAAATACGCATAAACATTAAATTTTTTATGCATTGTATTCTGTATCATATTTATATAATAGCGAAATTATAATGCACTTTTCATAATGCTTAAATGCTTAAATGGTTACAAACCACCCGAAATCTAAAGCCTTGAATTTTTTCGATTGATATTGTGTAAGTAATCAACGCATTTTAAAAATTGAAAGTCATGATCGATCGATATACAATAAAAAGTTGGTAAATATCTGATGACAATATATGAACTTATAAATACCTTGCATACTATTTCTGTCTTATATATTCTATATATACAATAAATGCATTATATGACTTAGCAATTTACTTTGAAATTATCTACCGTAATATTTATATAAAATTTTACATGTCTTTTGAATATACATATAGAAAAGACATTTTTCACATCTTTAAATCTATTATTGACGACTAATCTTTGACTTGTAAAAAATGACTGCACGGACAGATGACAGACTTCCTTTTCTACTCGCAATGATGAAGCAAGCGTTTCGATGGAATCGTCTTGTACTGAAGCAAGAAAGAAAAAATTTCCTCTGAAATATGACAACGGCATCGACGAACGATAGATGACGTTAACCAAGATGTTGTCATTAAATGCCGCGAATTCTTTCTCATCTTGATATCTTCTGAAGGATCTTGACTATTAAAGTTCATACTAACAAGCATACTCACATAACAATCTACCGTTAACCGTATCGCCTTTTTTTCGCTAGACTTCATCTTCTGAAATTTCTTTCGCATTATTATTACATCGATACCGTAGACAAGTTCCGTTTTTTCATTTCGTAATACACACATGACGACAATATATACAATGAGTGCAAAAAGTATTCGAAGAAATTTTTTATAAAAAGCCTTATTTGTAGAAAATAAATATTAATTAACATTTTATACAATGAATACGTTCTGTAACATAAAAACGAGCTTCGCGTGTATTCCTGATTTTAGAAACTTAATTTCTCGACTACGAATACTTTTTGAACGTCCAAACAATACAATTTTTTATTTATGCTTATTTTTAAAACATATATTTTCTATAATTAATATACATCTTTTTGATATATATAATTTTGAGAAACATACTGCCTATTTTATTTTTTATGAATAAATTACCCAGCAAGAAATGACTGTCAATTAGATGAATCGTCGACGAATTGGTGTCAAAATCATTCTATTGCAATTCTCTCTCTATATTGATATAATATTTCTATTTGATATTAATTCAATAAATCATTTCTCCTTGGATAATGTTTACTTTTTAAAAAGGTTTTTTTAAATATTTTCTCTATATGAATATTTTTGCACTCACTATACATTTTCATGACACCTTCATCATGGATGATATGGTATTTTGATGTTTAGATTTTCCTTTTCATTATTTTTTCTGTTGCGTTTTTTTCTTACACTAAGAGAACAAAATTGCTGTTAAAAAAAAAAATATTAGTTGAATCAACTAAATACGACGGTCATAGGCTGTCAAGCAAATATTTATTAACAAGTATTTGTTAATTCAAACAAATATTATGTTGACAATATGATTCACATATATTTTACCTAATATATAAATACTTAAATTAAATGATTACTACGAATTAAACGCATCTAGTAAAGTTAACAACTTTTTTCTCAGTGTATCTTTATTTGAGAAATCTTTATTATGTGAGAAACATTAGGTTTTGCAAGAGCCAACAATTTGTATTTCACGTTGTCTTGATCTATCTACATATTATCTATTGATTTTTTTCTTATAAGATAATTCAATTAAGCCGAGAACTTAAATTAGTTATCACAAATAGCTCTTACAGAAAAAAATCTAATATTAACCAATTTAATATCAGCCAATTTATTATTAAAAGACAGTAATTAAGTTATTAATTTTTAGTACTAAAAGTACTAAAAATTAATAGTAATTAATTACTTATTTTAAGTGTTAAAAGTACTGACCAATAGTACTGACCAATAGTACTTTTAATACTTAAAATAAGTAATTAATTACTATCTTTCAATATTAGAGTTCTGTAAGGGAGATCCTTTGATAAGACATTTTCCATGAAAAAATGTTTCTTTTATAATAGATTGAGAATTATAATAGATAATTAAATTAAGTGAATGGTAATTCTTAATTTTATAGCCGCAGATTCGAAATCTGTCTGTGTTTGATCGCGGATTCAAATGGGAATGTAATTGTTTTGGTATAAAAGCATTAGCGTGAAGAACATAATTCAGATAGCGCGCCAATGCGCGAAGGAATTAATATGAAATACCATCCGCTATTTATATTACTACAAGTTAAGAATCTTAGCTGCTATTTCCCTCGCGGCATAATCCTGACATGAAGATAATCGCTTTTTATTCCTGCTATCTAAAAATATTTTTAATATTTTGTATATTTAAAAATATTTCAAATGAATAAATTTTGTATTAAAACAAAGTTTCTCAAAAGATTTGCTTCACAAAAAATTTACAAATAGTAGCAAATATATCTGTTATTAATCTAGAAATTTTTTTATTAAAAAATATATCTATATATAATAAAATAATTCTTTAAATGTATTTCTTCTTCAAGTAATTTTCTATAGATAATTACATTTTCAGAAGACGATAGGATTTCCATTTCTCTATTCCTTTTTCTTTCTTCTTTTAATAGCATCTTATCGCGGTGTATACGAGCCTTGAAAATATTAATGTATCTTGAGAGAAAGGTCAGGATCACTCCATTCGACCCTCAGTCTTGCATGTTCATCACGTCAATGCATTTCTTTCGTAGAGGTGACGACAGGTGCAAGAGTCAGCTATCATCTTCACTTGCTCGCGTGACAGCATCCAAGGGAGATTTAAAATTACGTCACTTTCCATTTTACACCATTTCTACTAGTCTATCTTGATAGGCTGCGAAACAAGTCACTTTAAATAACTAGTTGTACCTGCTCTTCCACTAGATTGAAGTAAGCAACTGTATCATTCATCTAATTTAATTATAGAGCGAATAGAAGTTTCTGTCTCATTAAGATTGTCTCATTAAGATTGCCATACTATTAAATTTTTATCTAAACATATTATACACACACACACACACACACACACACACACACACATATATACTATTCTTTTTGCTTAGGTAGAAAAAAATGATTTTATTGAAGTACCTAAATTTAATTAGGTACAGATCCAAAAATAATTTTGTTGAACTAATAATCATAATTATGTAGGACGCTCAAATTTATTAAAATATCAAATTTTTGCATCATTGCTCATTATATGCTTAGTTCTTACATAATTATTTTAATGCTCAGCAAAATTATTTTTAGATCTGTATGTAATTAAATTTTCAGATATCTCAGCAAAATTGTGTACTATATATATAATTAATGTAATAAGAAGAATAAGATGATGAAAAAGGTTAATAAGAGAGGAAAAACTAAAAAAATATGAAGCAGAAGTTATATAAACAAAATTGATGAAGTGGTACATGGTTTTACACAATCTAGTTAATTTATTCTAAATTTATAAAATAATGAATTTTATTTATATTTTGAAAGTTTTTTTCAAAACAGGGGATAATTCCCCATTGGAAAAAAATGGAACCGTGTCATTTTTCATTTTATATTGCAATAATCGTTCAATCATAGCATATCACAGTTGATCACCGTCCCATTTCGTTTCCATTTGATCGAATCGAGCAAGGGAAGGTAACTGACGAATATTGACAAGTAAATGTGGGCATGTACCTCGTCAGATACGTGCGTAATCTCTGTAATAAAATATCATAATAGTTTATGAACTTATAGCTTGGATTTTAGATTTTGGAATTTTGATATGCAATTACGTTGCAATGTAGCGACAAAATATATAGTTTTATAACATAATTCTCTTGAAAGAATTTGATATTATAACGATCATTTAATTATATAAATGATATACAAATGCATAATTATAAATTATTAATAAGCGCTTATCACACACACATTACGTGCTAAACCTGTAAGATTGTACATATATCGCAATCAGAATCAGGCAATTATAATAATAAATCAGCAGATATAACTTCTAACAGTACAAATATATAACAAGCAATCTCGAAAATATTGATGCTGCAATCGGTCAGAAAAGAACGCATTAACGGTCAGAAACATGTCGATATTAAAATGTAATCGCACTCGGGATTAATTCGTGACGCGTTGTCGTGGCGATTTATGAATAATTGCTAGTCTTCAGTCGCGCCTATGTCGTCTCTGATCCTCATGCAACTCATGCGTGTTATGTCGAACGTGATGCGACTAGATCAATTGCAATTGGCAAGCAGGATGGCTTTATTGTAATCTAGGCCGTTTGGGATTATATCGACGAAGGTCGCCGGTACTACATATTCTTGGTTTGCTGATTTTATATCGCCTGATTTATGAAATTCGATGCATCTGATTATGTTTCTGCTATTCTTTCGCTTTTTCAAATGGGTTTGTCTTCAAAAATCACGATGACCTTAATCCTTCTGGTAATATATCGATAAAGTAGTACGCGCAGGTGAATACGCGATTATTGCATGCCAATTGGTTAACACGGAATTCCCATTTAGACATGGAGAATCACTATCTAAAAAAAATGTTACGTCTCCGAGTCGTGAGGAAAAAAAGAGCGTTTCGTCGCGACGCGTATGAATGAAAAAGGAAAAACGTTATGTGTGCGTTGTATCGCGATATCGCGCGCTTCCCTTTTTAAATTCCAATCGTATGCAACCGGTTCCCTTTATGACCATCTAAGACTCCCGGAGGATTAAATTAAAGCCTGATCGTGTACTCTAATCGCCGGCAATCTTGAATCACGCGGCGCTGAATCGTAGAAAATGACGCAGACTCCGCGCCGCGGATGAAACAGTAATATTTCATCCCGTCCAATTGCTATCTTATCGTTATTACGATTATTGCCGATTCTAGACAGATACTAATATAACAGGTGATCATGCTTAAGGGTCCAGAATTGAGTGCTCTCGTTAGTGATGTATATGTCACTTGACATATACTTCTATTTTGTGTAGACGTGTCTCGAGTTGCACTAAAATAAAATTACATCCGAGTAAAACTACACTGAAAGAAAAAAATTGATATTTTTAGTTACAACAGCCAATTAAAAATGCTACGCCATCTAATTTTACCATCTAATTTATTGTAACAGCCAATCTTTTCTATCAATGTACATACTGTGCTATTAATACTCGGTCATTATAATTAGATTTAGGACATATAATAATTATTAATTCCACTTGAATTCCTAATAATTAACCGTGGATATAATTCTATAATTAATTTACATTAACTTAATTAATTTATATTAATTCAAAACTTAATTTATTAATGTTATTTCTCATCCGTTTATGTAATAAATCTAAAAAGTAGCTATATATAAAATTATATGGATATAGAACAATTTCATTCAAATATAAGATAAGTAAATACATACTTTGTTCAATGAATATTAATTTTTTTTGCAAAAGATATTTGCCTTGAGTTAGACATTCAAATACAATCAAGATGAGCCCGTAAAAGATATATTCAATATCACGTACAATCAAGTCCGATGGAGCATGTCGAGCATAATTCAACGAACGAGCGCAAAGGTTAATAGTGATTATACATTATTATACACGATACTTCTTATTTCGTACAAATGAGATTAGACGACTTACTCTCGCACACCTGCGGCGAATGTATCTAGGATATGGGTTTATTCACTTGCCCGGCGTAATCTGTGGTAACGTCATTAAATTACCAATAGCGCTGATATATATTGTCGTCACAAAAAATGAAATAATGAAGTAATGGATAAGTCGCGTGCTACAATCGACAGTGATTAATGTTTCAAATGATTAGACATGTTTGCTTTTCAATTCTAGAGTCTATTAAAAGGGATAAAAACTGAGCTAATATTGCTGGTGAACATATCATTTACGATATTTTTGTGAAATATTTGCGTATAAAGTTAACATTCTCGTGTATGTGATAGTAACTCAATTCACGGAAATGTTATTTCATAATTATTGTATCACTGAATCTTTACATGACAGTTCGATTATAATCTTGATGATCTATAGTCTTTTTATTCCTTACCGTTTAATACCGTATCGTTCGTTGACATAATACGAAACCGTTAATTAGTTTCAGTCGCAAAATCCGGTTTAGAATAATTTCCTTATCAATCTTGGGATTAACTAGTATATTGATTTATAGATAGAAACTATTAATCTGTCACGATTATTTTTAATGATAATAATTTAATGATTTTTTGACGTTTTACTAACGGATATAAATAGTCTGCATAAATTATTATTAATACAAACAGTATTCTTATTTTATTATAAAGGTTTAGTTACCAAGTTTGCAATAGACTTTTGGAGAAAAACATCTTACATTTACTTTTTATTAAATAGTTTTAGTAAAAAATTCATATATGTTGTTCAAATATTTATACATTGAGAAAAAATAATTTTTAAAAATTAACTAATATTATAACATTGGGAAAGCGAATATAAAATAATTTCCTGTTTGCTTTGTAAAAAGAATTTTAAAAAATTCTTTACATATAACTCATAAAGCGCTTATCTGTTTCAAAGTAAACAAAGAATTATTGTACCTACATTTAAAATCACGTATAAATAATAGTAGTGTTAATATCAAATTCAAAATAGGTATCTAGGATAGATCTTAAAAATAGGAAAGGTAAATACAACATTCAAAGTACACTCGAGATATTTAATAATAAGATATATTAAAAGTGGCGCGCTGTACGAATTTTTGGTAGTTTCGGAGCGCCCTGAGAGAACTCAAGGGAGGCCACCGAACGTATAATTACTTTGCTCGTCCGAGTTTTTATCTGTCTCTGGTTCGCCCAGTTTTTCTTGGCAGAGCGGCTTGTGGTCGCGAAATCCACAGAGTTTGCCGGCCGGTGACGGTCAACGACCAGAAAATACGCTCGATTGTATTATAGAAGAAGAATTCTTGCCTATACGATCGGAGTCAATGGGTATTTGACGACCCGCAGACCTACATTTTCTTCAAGCTGTTGTGTGCCATTGCTCTCACCGTCGTTATTATCCAGAAAGGAAACGACAGATTTTCAAAATTTACAAGATTCTAAAAGATTTGGATTTCTTTGTTTCATCTAGATTCAGTCAGTTTTGCATAGGCCTAATTAAACGAATTGTTTTAAAATAGTATTTTTCTGTTATACCAAGTTTTGAATAGGGCTGTACATATTTGAAATACTTTTTTTTTTAAGTTTTCACAGTTTTTGCAATACAAGTGTATTTTGTATTTCAACGGAGCACATAAAAGTATTAGATACATATTTTGTATTTAAAATCAAAAGATTGAAAATTTTATGCATTACACATTTTGTAATTTCAATAATAAGATTCATTGTCAATTTCAGTATTTAAAATACAAAATACATAATATTTTTATGTGTTTCTGCTGAAACACAAAATATAAAATACCTGTTTTATAAACATTATTTTTCAAATAAAAGTATTTCACATACGTGTCCAGTTCTGGTTTTAAAATAATCGATTTTAATTTGTGTGTAGAATTGCATATATTTTCTTACAAAAGATAATAATTTAAGATAACAAATTAGATTTTGCATTTTTATTCTATTTTTTACTTTTTTATTTTTATTTACTCATGTCTTATTTTTTGCTTTTCAAATCTTTCTTGATTCTCCTGACCTTAATTTGAATAATATAATAGTAGCTTCAAAGGTGAAGGCTTGAGAAATGAAAAGATTGTAAGTGAGGAGAGAGAGAGAGATAAAATAAAGATTTTAAAGAATTTAAGATGCAATCTGTAATTGTTGTAGTTACGACCGTGAAATTAACAGTAAAAAAACTAGTTGCTGACGCATATAGTAAATGATCAGCGGATAAGCCGCTTTAATCGGCATGAAGCGAATTACGTTCTTTATATTTGCTCTTCTCGTGCTTTGAACATGATGTTCTTATTTTCAACAGTTAATCATACCGATAAGGTTGCTGAAGGGATCGTCGGCTTGAAGTGCGAGCGCGCCCAACTATATATCGCAAGATGAATATGCCTGTCCGATGGAACCCGCTTCCGATCGTGGTTCGATCCGGTTTCGCGTTTCGGCGAGTGATTCGTTCCGGGTACTCTCTTTCTCTCTGCCCGGATTGATGAAGAAAGGAATCGAAAGACTTTACCGTTACATTCATTCAACTCGCGCCGTAATTACTGTTGCCACTCGCGGCTACGGACAGTCGGCCGGCGCATCGTTGAGATCGTTCCGCGGATGCTGCAGTGCCGTCGCTATAATACCGATCGTATTTATAGAGAGCCCGGCTTATGGCTGTGGCGTTTAAATCCCACCGATAGAAATACGCGTGAGTTACTTATGATGCCAATCGCGGACGTTATGCGAGAAAAGAGCCGAGCAAGATTATGGCGCCGCCGCTTGCGGGTACCAAGTGAATTACAACGGTTTGATAATGCGGAACGGGTTCCATGTGATATAATGCGGAACGGATGCGAGCATGCATTACGCTTCACGAACCTGGATGATGAACTTTATCGCTTGTCGAATTATAATCTCTTCCACGTCTCATACACATTACGACTCTCATATTTTCCCAAGTTTAGGCTTTATTCTGATTCCATTTAAAAGATAATTATTTTAATACCTTCGAAGCTCTGACGTGATCATTAAAATATTTAATTATGTAAATTAAGTTTTTTAATATGATGACGTCAGAGAGAAGAACAAATTAGCTTCCCCGGGATATGAAGGTCTTCTCCGAGAAAATTTTTCGTTTTCATAGATTTAAAAGTTAACGAAAAAAGATGATAGCGATGATATATTATCTTATTACCATAAGTGCAGCTTTATTATTGTTATTTATCGAGAAATTAATGGACTATTAAAGCCACGCGAGGAGGAGGCAGATGCAACATGTCTCGTTAACACGCAGCGCTTCTTCTACTGAAGTTCCATGAAAAACTAATCACGAACCTCGTAATTATTTCTAAGAAGTCGTTTACGTCCGAATAAGCAGTGAATCGTAATTTTTTGTTAGAGCCAAACCTGTTTTGTTATTTATTCGCGGCTACTGTACGCCAGTTGTACAAGTGTGTTATACAAACGGATGAGGAGGAAACGCGTTACAATATTTGAAGGTTATTTTTGGATATTGATACTCATAACGTTTATTTGATAATGATTTGGTAATGATTTATAGCATTCGAAAAATCTACGTTGTTTTTTGTACTATACATGCATGTGTATTAAACATGAAGGCAGCATAAATCATTAATCTCAGCGATGCAACATGTTTACGTGATTATGTATAGTCTGCTCATTTTTTTCTTCCCCTGAAAAAAGGAAATGATGTTTCAATCGATGCAAATGTAAGTTAATTGTCTTGGCTGATGAATTGTCTTGGCTAATATATTTACCAGCTTCCAGCGCTAGCCTGGGCTGTCGCGGAGGCAGAAGCATACCCACCTCCACCGTATCCGCCACCGTATCCGCCACCTCCACTTTAAATGTAGAAAAATTAAATAATAATAATTTCAGAATCATAAATTTTAATAAAGAATTAAGTATAAATCTATAATGAATACCGTACAAGTATTGATCAATTGCAAAATATTACCATACCGTAAAGTATTGAAACCGCATACAAGTATTGATCAGTTATAGAATATTACCCGCAACAGCCGCCGCGTCCGCGATGACCACCATGATGATGATGTCCTGTATGAGAAACAGGTACGACTAAAACTGGTATCACTGGTACTGTATAACCTTGTTGCCCTAGACAAAGCGTGCCCCTGTTATGCGCAATTATGATGGAGTTTAGCAACAGCAATGTATATTAATATATAATTAGGATATTATGTGATATTTTTTAGACGTTATATTTATTACTGTTATTATAAATTGCAAATTTCAGCTGAAAAAAGCTAAGCAAGCAAAAAATATTTGTTATTGTCAATTAACGTCTTAATCAAAATTAATATTTTTTTTATATGTAAGAGATTATTTAATATTATGATTATTATCACTATTAATATTATTTATTTAATATTTTATTAGTTAAAAAAATAAGTATTGTTTATATAGCTTCTTCTTTTCTTCAATTCGATGCTGCATCCTGAAATTGTCATTAGTGTTTAAGCATTATTTTCAAACGAGTTCCTTGAAAATACTTACGATGCGGAAGTATGCCATTAATAATGTATTTCTCATTTGATAATTTATTTTTTATTTAACATAATGCATGAAAAAATTGAGGAAAATATGCAACAGTTGTCGTATCTAAAGGAATCAAAAGGAAAATTAATTTAATCGAACATGCGTTTCAATTCTGAAAAATATGCACAACAAATTGTTCATTTTTACAATTATCAATTAATGCAATATTTGATGCGAATTCTGCATAACTATAATATTACAGATATTATTACAGATATTATTACACTAGTTATATAGCTAATTTTTTGTCATTTATTTTTACAGCTTATTTTTCCGAAAGTTTTGTACCTATTTAATGCTAATTTTTTATTTAGAAAAAAGTTAGTTTTAAGTTGATAAAAGATCTGTAGTACAAAGGTTTCAGGCATACTTCAACACTGAAGTTAATAGATAAGTATTCATCGACATTCGTCGATTATACTTCTCTCCTTCGCAGTCATGACTATAATTTACCTTTGCCACCATCACCAGGACAATGCCCACCCCCGCTCGAATACCTATCTCATCCCCCTCCACCACCATCACTTGGATAATGTTCACTTTCACTCGAATACTCACCATATCCTCCACCATATCCTCCACCATGTCCTCCACATTTGTAACAGTAGGATCTCTTTTGACGAAATTTCTTCTGATCACCCTTCAAAGCCGAGTCTATCATACTCTGTGCCTCCATCTTTTCCAATTTCATCTTAAGCACTTTCGTTTTGCTATTGAGATCGATCTTGTCGACCTTGAAACCTTCGTCTTTCAATTCTCCCGCAAATTTATCGAGGTCGACAGGTCGATGATTTTCTGACTCTTCATTTTCATCATCTTCTACTACTAGGATGACAGAAACTAGTGGCTCTGCAAGCACATATTTTTTATTCAAATCCCTTCTAAGAATTCTCTTTAGCTCCATTCGCTCTTGCTTATCATTTCTTGCAAGATACTCGTTAATTTACAAATAGTAAATGTCAAATGAAATTTATGAAAAGATACGCCGATGAGATATGAGACATCATATGTCATTCATTGATTTATACTCACCTATTATGTCAGGTAACGTTTCTACGACTTCATTTTGAAACATTTCCTCCGATACATTGCTGCTACTATTTTTTACAGCGTACAAATTAATTATATAGATTGTAGCATAGTGTTCCTTCTCGTCTGAAGATGATGCGGGCGGTTGCAACTCGGTCGATAATGTGCGTTCCTCGTGTGCATTTACAGCTGGCTCTGATAATCGCATAAAAAATAGATTGATCATTACGTGAACAGAAATAAGAAACTAATCGATTGATGTAAATTGGCGTATGAAGAATTTTAAAGTGACGATTTCATTTATATGCCAATGCATGCTTCCTGACATCATTGTTATTTTTTCAAAATAAACGTGATCTTATCAGCTGCATGTGAATAAAAGCTCGCTTTAAATTCTACAAAAAAACATTCAAATTTGTGACAAATGGATAGAAAATTGTTTGTAACAACGCAGACAATAAGATTAAATTAAACATTCAGAATATATCAAATATATATCAAATGAGTATTATTTGTATAAAGAAAATAATAATTCTGCAAATTTGCAAAAAAAAAACATTAAAATAGTAACGTTATCTAATGGTGAATTCGATTGGAAGCACATCTAGTCACACATCTTAAAGTTGTACACTGATTTAATTTGAATATAAAAATAAAATGCAAATATTTCGAATTATAAAATATATATTTTATCTAATAGTACAATAAAATGTATTGAGTATGTATTTCAGGAGATTTAATCAGGAGATTTCTATGTTATATATAAACATATCTTTGTATTATTTTGTGTACGACGGCTTTAATATGCGTCCAATCGAATTCACTATAAGTAAGAAAAATTTGCGTTAGTAAACTTTGTAAATTTACAAGTATTGTTTATGTCACTAAAGATTATCATAATTAAAGTTAATACATTTAAATGCTAAATTCGTTTAATTATTATTGAAATGTAAAAACTAAAAAATTTTTTTTAATTATTCCAAAGAAGTAAAATGTACATTGTATACGAAAAGATTTTTATTAAATAATGACTACAACTTAAATGATTACAACAATGCATTATTAAGAATTTCATGTACAATGTGATCTGTTCTCTCACCTGGCAAAGTCGGCAATCCGAAAATGACCGTGACAAATGTACACAGGAGCACTAGGCTAAGAGCGCGAACTGCCATGGTGTCAGGATTCGATGTTCTTAAGATGCACTGCATGCGAATCCTTTAATCTCGCCGCTTTTATAGTCATCTATCCGACACGCATTTGATCCTGATGTAATTATGTAACGTTCCACCTCCATCGCTTTTCTCTGCGCGTTGCACACCACACCGCGTCGAGCAACCACTGATTTTTGGATTTTCCGAGGGAGTCCCCGGTAGTATGCGCGTGCGCTCTGACACTTTTTTTCGAGGCAAAGATGCAATCATGTGCATCAAGAACACCGAATAAAATTCAAAATGCAAAAAAAAACAATGCACTTGATAATTTAATATACATAGCCTGTAATTTCTGTGTGTATATAATTATCTTGTGGTTTTTTATCGTTGATCATTCTGCTGATAATGTTGTAGGAAATTTATCAAACGAAATTCTTTATGTTATATCATTAGAATAAGAGAGTTCTCTCTTGCCAGCAAACGAGAATGAATTAAAATGAATTGAAATAGGTTCAGATTTTCAGAAATATTGATTCACGAATGTTAAAATGAATGCTTTTCAATTCCTGAATGCATGTTTATTCATTTACAAGAATTGCATGGAACATATCTCTATGCCTTTCAATCTAAAAATAATATTAACTTTTTTTGTATATTGTGAATACTATTCAATTCAAAATTTTAAATAGGAAATGCAGTTTTTCAATCCAATTGTATCCAATTGAATCCAATTAAATTAAAAAAAAGTATTCGCTATTTAAAATACGCATTCGGTTAGAAAAAAAATTCAATTCATTTTAATCTATTCTCGTTTGCTGGATTATCTTAAAAATAATATTAATGAGAACAAAATAACTGGTGTATGACGTATAAAAGTTAATAGCGCAGAAATTAATAGTCAATTAGCCATTTTTCATTACTTCTAAGGCGTTGTTAGATCATAAGGAAACGATGAAAATAATAGGAACGAATGAGAATCTGGTTGTCAAAGAGCTACTAAATGACTACTTGGAAATTGCATCAACTTGTAATTATCTTTTCTGAACGGTGCTTTATGCAGGACAGATACAAATAGGTATCTTTATTTATTCATTAACTCATTATTAACTTAACCTAGTAATAATCTTTAATTATTCACATTTTTTTATTTAGTATTATATTTATCGCATATATTTTAACATACTTAGCCTTCAGAAATCGTAGCAACGTCATTTCATTACTTTGGCTAATAGTAGAATGATTCCCCGAGCTATTATTGTAATTAAAGAGTTTCCATACATTAAACGTGAAATGACGTTTGCTAGGATTTCCCGAACTCGAGCACGTATATTTTTTCTTAATTAGTGTTGAAATTGCAACATTCTCTCACGCTACTTAATAAATTTACATTTCGATACAAAAAAAACTATGAGATTTTGCAATTCTGCAATCTCCGTTTACTTGTAAATTAATTATGATTTTTTCTTAACATTGCTATGCTGAATCTTCTTTCATTAAATATCTCTATGGTATATTAATTTTGAAATTAATATTATTTTTATCAATTTATATATCTTATTTTAATCTTATATTTTATTTTAATTTAATACAAAATGTTGATTATATATTGATTAGTGTCTAGAATTACGATCAAGTCGCATATGCAAACCATCCGGTTAATATTTCTCTATTTACTTGGATTAATATTTCTTCATTTGCTCGTAAATTAATTAAGCAACTCTCTTAACATTGTTATTTTGAATCATCTTTGATTAAAAACTTATAATGTATTATAATTTTGAAACAACTATTATTTTTATCAATTTATATTTCTTATTTTAATGTTTCTATTTCATTTTAATTTGATACACACTATTGATTTTATAGTAATATTTTATAGTAGCGTTTAGAATTACGATCAAGTCGCACGTGCAAACCATCCGGTTAATATTTCCTGTTTGCTTCGTGTGGTTAAAGTCGTTGCAATCACGTTATTGCGTGTCAATTTTACTTGTGTGTAAATTTTCGCATATTCTATTTTATCATCGATCATGAATGTATTACCTTGTTTATAAAAACATCGATACGAGTTTCTTAAGTGCATGATGTAATATTGTATTTTTTTTTTTGAGATTGATTTAACGACAAAAAATTAATTCAATACGTACTTTTATGATCAATAATTGTGCTTTGAGAAATCTCGCGTTTTGTAATTTACATTTATATAGATAAGATGGAATTAGAAATAATAACAATAATAAGTTACGTACAATTATCGTAATAAATGATGTAATATTAATTTTTAATGTTATAAGACAAATATCTAAAATATTAAATAAAGCAAAATTATTAATTGATAATATTATAACAAAAATAATCACACATTATAGCCTCGTTTCTTTTTGTGTCATAAAATATACAATATTAATATTTTTATTGTCGCTGCTCATTCTTGCATTGCAGTTTTTCGTATGCGTCATATGAACGTTGCAATATATCAATTAAAATATATCTTTTAACACAACACTTTCTACTGACGTCATTAATAACGCTCATCTAAGCGGAAATAATTAGATTTTTTGAAAAAATGTGATAGCGCTTGCAGATTTGATTTTCTGGGATGATCCGTAATAGTACTTGCAGGTATTGTTACTAAGAAGGATCTAGTATCGTATGTAGTTATTCGAATTGTGCGTAACTAAAACCGCATGAATCTTCAATAACACAAATCATCTTCCTGTTGACTATAAAAGAATGCGGAGTTCATTTAGCCTTGGCTGAGATCGAGATAAATCGAATTTAGAAATTAATCGTTTTGATGATGGAGAGTCGTGACGAAATCCCTTTGAAGGAAGATGCCGAAGATGTCGAAGAAGGATCTATTTATTAACGGGCCATACATTTCGTAACAATCTATTAATGCGATATTCCATATTTTCAACATATAAAGGAAGAATGAAGCTTATACATGTATCATCACTGCAAATAATTTATGACTACGTACCGTAGATCATTGTACGTGCCACGAGTATGCAAATCTATATAATTGCTATTATAGTATAAAAATATTATAATATAAAAATATGCAAAATAAGATTATTTTGAAAATATTAAGAAATAGTGTGTATCTCATTCGTTTATATATTTTTCTCACGATCCGAATCAATATCGGCGATTGCACTGAGAAAAAAATATAGTCAATTTTAATAAATAATATTTAGTTCAATACTGTCAACTAAACATTTACTTACAGTAAATAAATATTTATTCAGTAAAAAAGAATAATTATTAAATCAAAATAACATTTTTTGTATCAAATATATCTTTATATTAATCAATATTTAGTTTGGCAGTATTCAACTAAATATTTATTAAAATTGACTATATATTTTTTTCAGTGTGCATATTGATTTAATTTTTTATAAACGAATCATAAAAACTGATGATTAATAGATAATAAGCTTATTACTACAATTGTTTTAATTTACACACGCAATTGCATATTTTTATAAAGATTTTTATCTTAAATACTTAAGTAGTACAACAGGAACTTATTAATCTTGTACTCTCTAAAAAATATCGGTTAATACCTATGTGATGTCTATGTAATTCTCACTATGTTGGTGTTAATATTAACATCAATACAGTGAGAATATAGACACTACTATTTTTTTTTAGAGTGTAAAGAATAAAGTGTTTTTTAAATAATGTTTTTTAAAATTAAATTATTTATTTTATTTTATATAAAATAAATAAACGATAATATATGTATAAATATATGTGCACAATTATATAAATATATGTGCATAATTGTTGAGCACATGGACAATTATTGTACAGTCAAAAAATTAATTATATACTATAATCACGGGGATTTTCTTTACTATTTTAACAAATTAGTCATTCGGCTCGGTAATTTATTGATAACATCCTACGAATTCCTTTGGAAAAAAAAAGATGCTAATTATCGTTATATTAGGTGTAGTAAAAAGAAATCCATTATTTTTGCATGAAATTGAATGGAAAAATAATGAATTTCTTTTTACTACACCTAATATTATATCTGATACATTATGCCACAATTATCATTAGTATGTTATTATCAAATAAAAATCTATTGATAGTTTTAACCTTATGCTCCGACAAATATCAAGTTTGCTCTTCGTTAATTGTAAAGTATAAATAATAATCGAATCTCTCGCAAATAATGCCCGGTTTCACGATAATTATTTTTCGTCTTTTGTGAGTCAAACTAAGACGATCAGTGAGTCAGTGTTGAAACTTTGAATCACAAATATGCCAAGTTTCTCATAAATATCGTAAATTTAATATGATATCATTACTTTTCTGATTTTGTTATATTCTAGTGTGTGTGTGTGTGTGTGTGTGTGTGTGTGTGTGTGTGTGTGTGTGTGTGTGTGTATAGTTCAATGCTTATAACCAATCAATCAAAAGACAATCACGTGACTTAGGGCCTCAGCACAATAATGGTCGTAATCGAGTCACGAATCATAAGTCATAATCGTATGTCAACACACAATATTTTGACGTATCTGTTTGCCATATCAATCACATTACTCGTCGATCTCTTGTAATGATAACATGTCTACATCAATGATCACCTTTGGTGAAATTACAAATATTAACGGTAAGTGACATAATTACATCATATATAAATTTTTCAAATATTTTAATACTTTACATATAAATTGTCAATATATGTGTAATTAAAAAATGTGTAATAAATTTCGAAATGTTAAAAAACGTAAACCATATATCAAGATACGTTCGGAGAAATACTATTGGCACTATTTAGCGCAAACTGTTCGCGGAACTGCAGATAGTGCTAATAAACACATCACTAATGGTAATATGTAACGTCACAACTGTGCGTTATCAACGCTATTCCTTCCGAGATAATGTATTGGTAGCGTTTACAGATCCGTGAATGACCCTAGCGTAATGTTGGTAATGTTTAACATTTGTCAAAATTAGATTAATGTTTGAGGGGATTCTCGAGTGATATCAAATTTTTCTCTCTTAGAATTTCGTAGAATAAACGTACTTACGTAATGTGTGAATTTCAAATTTTATTATAATGAATGCAATCTCAATGTTAATTTCTGTTGGCTTGCCATTAGGTTGGAGTGAACGTAATTCATGCTTGTGTATCATCTTTAACTTTTCAAAGTTTCTGCGACGTTCTTGTGTATTTGATTTTATTATAAACGTGAAAGTCAGAGGTATCTTGTTAACGGCAATTTTTAATTCCCGTGTACGGAAAAAGTTACTATTGCGGTATAGCGCGGCAGAGTATTCCATTGCAAATGCTTAAGATCCTTATTAGATGTAGATTCTTCTTCTTCTGAAATTGACAATGGATGCTCAAAAATTCTTCCTTTTATTTGATTAATTTACTTAATGTGACTATTAATTTTTGATCTAGTTTACAACATTGTTCACTTCGGCTTAGCGGCAAGCTATCATAGAGATTGCAATTGAGGTTGCGTTCTGTTATTCACTACAAGAAAATAAAAAATTTACGTTAGAAATACTTTACAAAACCTTAAAAATTTTAATTACAGGGAAAAGTTTAGTTGGTGATGTATCAGTCAATATGAAGCGTTGATTTTAAAAGCAAGCTTCAGATTGGCTGTCGCAACAAACTTGCGATCAACTAATGTAGAACCGGCTTAATGTACGTAATGTATGTGTGAAGGACTTGGTCTATATATGTACTATATATTTCGAGTAAAATTTTCTTCGAAAAGGATTGGAACATAGCCTTGATACATAAGGTTGTGCTTTTTAATCATTTCAAAATTTGTTATACATTTCGTTACACATGTAACATTGACAATTTATATCTAAAATATCAAAATATTTGAAAAATTATATTATGTTATATATATTATATGCTGTTACTCACGATTCGCGACTTGGTTACGTTTATTTTATTGTGCTGACGCCTTTAAGCCTATTCAATACCGTAACGTAAGATCATAACATAAATCAACACGCAAAACCTATACGCAATGCTTATTGAGAGAGCCAATCAGAAACGTTGAAAGCAATGGCCGATTTATTTCTTTGCGAAATTATTAACTGTAATAGCGAATTTGGTCATTAGCACTACACTAGATGTGCATACTAAAAGCCATTTTGCATGAAATTAGCAAAGTTAAAAAAAAAGTATATAAATATTTTAGACTAATTATTTATTAATGCTATTATCATGTTATTTAACAAAATATATGTGTATTATTGAATTGTCAAAGTTGATTATATTGTATCATTGCTGAAATAGTTTATATAAAACAACTTTTAATGTGCACTGATACAGGTAGTGCGAGTGATCGTTATAAGTTTAAAGATGGATTTAAAGAAGTTAGGGCTCATAACGCGTTTTATTTTATTATTAAATCGAAGTATTGCGCTTCAAATGATTGCTTTGCAAGCACAAAAAATAAAAATTAAACATTGGTGGATCAGGTCAATCAATAAAAGAAGACGACAATAGGGTTTCCTATTTCATGAAATTAACTGATCATGAAGAATTTTTTGCTTACATTCGACTCTAGCCTGAACATAATATAAAATGCTATTGGAATTAGTAACTGTATAGTTGAGAAAATGTAGCAATCGGAAATCTCTCTTGCCCGATGTGTGGTTACTTTGACATAAGTAATTACAATTGTTATTAATAGTATTCTGTTACTTAATAAACAATTAAAATAAACAATTTATCTAATTGTTAATAATTTCCTTAATAATTATATAACAATTTCCTCATTTTTTTGTTTTATTTATTTCAAATATGTGCAACTTATCAACACTGATTATCATCAATGCGTCCATTTCACCTGTTTTCATGATTTAAAGGCTGTGGTCAAAATCTCGTTACAAATGAAGCGTTTGATGAACCAATGAGAAGAAAGAATTTTATAAACTAATTAAAAAATGCTTCAAAGCGTTCGCAACATCGCGTTGACCATATCCAGCGTAACATAAAGAAATGAAAATAGTTCATTTCGCTGCGAACTTGGTTATGTTTTACTTAAATCAGAAAAGTCGACATATTAAGTTGCGTTCATGTAAAACGCATACGTGACAACCAATCAGAAATAGTCGATAGTATTATTGATGCTTCTGATTGGCTGTCTCGATAAACGTTGTATGTGCGTTTTGCATGTTGCGATTTATGTTATCGTCTTACGTTACGGTCACTGTAGAATAAGTTTTAGAGAGCGTTTATATTGGTTGCCGTATGCCGTATGCTGTAATCTGTAAAAATTGACCAATCTTCGAGTATTCCCTTTTTCACCGCCGAATGAGAGGGGAATACTTGATTGTAATTAATTCTTACAAATTACGGCATACTTCATACGATTACGGCCAATATAAATGCTCCCTTACCGCTTGCCTTGTAGCCAATCAATTTATTGTCTTGCGCTTTTTATGATTTTGCGGTTGCAACTAAAATTTTTACGTGCAATGACCTTTAGTTGCCCGCCATAGGTAAAATTTCTGTAACAGTAACCTTAAATATAAACATAAGTCAATGAGCCAATTAGGATTCTGCTTTAGATCTATGTACTCAGAACGGAAATAGAAATAGCAGTAAACTTATAAATTTAAATCGGAATTAAATTGAAATTCACCTTGCGAGGTTATGGATAAAGTTTACTGTTATTTCCATTTCCGTTAGATTATGTAATCTAAAGTAGTATTTTGATTGGTTCATCGGCTTAAGTTTACACGCATATTGTTATGGAATTTGTGTGCGGTAGTCCTAATAATCAATAGTTCTTATGGCTTAGGATGAAATCACACGATGTGGAAAACGACTACGAAATAGAAAATGCATCATGGGCTTAGTTTCTACCGAGGGTTTAATCTGGATCAGAATGTAAGAATCAGCCAATTACAATCGAGTATTCTTCTGTTACAATTGAACGACAGGGGAATACTCGACTGTAGATTAGTTGGTTTTTACATTCTGATCTGGTTTAAATCCTGGATGGAAACTAGGTCATGATGCGGTCCTATGATTATTATTGGATTTCGTGATTGGTCGTGGCTTCATTCCGCCAATTCCGCCGATTTTTTGTTGTGCAAATTAATTTCTTTTGTGGATCTGCCAATACTTGCATGTATACGTGTGCATGTACATGTACGTACTTAAAAACTAATCTTGTTTTAAGCTGATTTAGGGGCTCCGCACAATAAAAGGAATAGGGAACAGAGAACAGAGAATAAGAATTTCAACCTATCAGAAATTGTGTATTCCACAATTTATGATTTCTGATGGATTGAAATTCTTATTCTCTGTTCTCTATTTCCTATTTCTTTATTGTGCGGAGCCCCTAAGACCTCGTCTACAATCAAGTCGCTATCGGATATCGTTAGTCGTAAAAAATAAGCCCTGATCAATCCAAACGACGTCCAGCAGCCGATATCGACAGCTGACACGAAAATGAAGGTTATGCGCATTCACACACACATACAATATTTCCCGGTTAATTGTAGACCAGGCCTAATCCAACTTTTAGCGACTCGGCAAAGATCGCTCTTAGGCAAAGATTTAAACAGCAGGATGTAAGTATAATAAAGGTATTTACTTAAGCTATATTCCTTTTAGCAAAACATCCTTTCCGAAGAAAATTTTATTCGAAATGTATAGGATATGCTACAGTATCTCGAGTAAAATTTTTCTCGGAGAGGATATAATACAGATTTAAGAGGATTACTTTGGAGTCAGCACGGTAAGAAGAGCGCAATCTACACTTATAATCATTAATAGTATAATGTGTATTAAAAGATATTAGTTTGAACATTTCGACTATCCGTTTTAGCCATCTTCAGCAAATAAACAATTAATACATTAATAAAGAATATCCTCTATCTAGTCGGAAAGTGAGAAAAGCATAAACATCGTACAAAGAAGATGTCTATCTTCTAGGTTAACAAGTGGTGGCATTCTAATAAAATTATTAAAAGTTAAAACTTATGTAAAGTTAACATGAAATTGTACAAAGAAAGTGCTTACTTCAATTCTACTGCAGTTAAATATATTACAATGTTGAGTAAATGAAAAAGATTTATATAAAACATGTTGTGATGAAACTTAAAAATCGTCAAGATGTTCTTAATTGTTTCTAAGAATAGTAATAAACAAGATGTTTTTAAAATAGATACTGAAAGGACATAGAACGATGTTGTCTTTATGTGTAAGTTGAATTTATTTACATTTATTAAGAATGTCATTATATGTTCTATCTAAACTATCTATGTCTTTTTGAAGATTGAGACCATTTGTTTGTCGTTTTATATTTATGATTTCTGAAATCAATCGTTTATTAAAATATCTTTCTTCATCCAAAATTTCTATTGGGTTGTCTGGAAAGTTCGTGCCGACTAACCTATATAATTTAATAAATGTATACTAAAATTTATATTTTTTGCGTTTCAATTTTCCTTCAACATCGGCATGAATTTTCCGGACAACTCAATATATTATCCCAATCAATTTTGTGACTGTGATCCAAAGCGTTCAGTGATAACAGAATAAAAATAAAACCTTTAAATAAATTGCTTTTATATTCTGTTACTCTTGTAATTAATTTTCTTTTAACTCACGTAATCACAATCCTTACAATTTATTTTATAAATGACGTTTCTTTTTTGTTCTTTGGGCGTCAGATCTTTATGAATTTTTACAAATTTATTTAATTAATTTAATCTGAAAAAGATCGTTCTATGTACATCACCATTAATTACATTTTTAAATTTATTTGAAGTGCCTTGCATATATGGAATAAAGAACCATCTTTTTTTCATCTGAATCTTTTCTGTTATTCTTGTTAGTCAATGAATTTGTTTTTTTAATGTTTAAGTCTATTAATTATTGTCTTGAGGATAAAATCTATAGAATAGTCATGGTCTGTCAAAATTTTAATTATAAACGTCAAATTTTTTTCATGAAATTCTGGACGTGAAAAAAGAAACGCTTATCGCTGAAACTCCAAAGTAGCTTCTTTAAATTTGTATTATATTTTTACAATTAGGAGTCCTATTTTATATTATATTCTTTATTCTAAAGTGTCGAAGAGGATGTTTTCACTAAATTATCACAATAAATAAACAAATGAGTACAAATTTCTTATCAATAAAAAATTTGTTGCATGCGATTTTAATCCTGATTATTTTTATTTTTATTTCCCATTCTGTTTATACCATTTTTATTTATGATTGCTCAATACATTATATTGATTTAATTATTGTATTATTATTTAATCATTGTATTATTTGTTATTATTTATGATAATTTCATGAAATTTTCAAATGGCTGTTGCATATGTGAAATGATCATAGCATGAAAAAAGCATTTCGACTTATGAAAGCATAACCGGTTATTTACTGATAATTTTTTAATCATAATTTTGTTTAATCTATGTTCACATCGTCTTTCAAATAAAGGATCAACCCAAAATCTCTTTCTTTCTATATTTTCTTTTTAAATTTGTACATTTATTAATGCATGCTGCTAGTTTATTTTACCTAATTTCGCTTTATTTTTGTTGTACAGAAACTGTATATTCCACAATACATGATTTCTCCTAATGCGACATTCATAGACAGAAACAGCGGAGATTTAGAGAGAGAGATGCTTGCAAACTAAGCACATTATGTTATCCCTTCCATCATAGATAGCGACATATGAAATTACATGACTTGTTTGTCGCTGAATATTAAAGTCCCTATAAGAGAGTCGCGTCAATGTGAAGTAAAATGGTGTCTAACAGAGACTCTATTAGGCCGGAATCAGACTATGCATTGAAGATTGAGATAGAAGATTGAAATTTGATCAAAACAATAGGAGCTAAAATTCCTTTGTTCTCAATGGTCAAATTTTAATCTTCAATCTTCAATCTCAATCTTTAATTCATGGTCTGATTCCGACTTTAGAGAAGGCTCTAGACTCTCTACTACGTACAGCGTAGAATCATGATGGAAGCTTTGATTAATAAAGTGATGAAATTATTTTAGATGTATCAAAATTATAAATAAGCTTATATATCATTATAAAGGTTTCGAATTAAAAAAATATAAAAGATATAGATATAGATATTATGTGATAGGAAAGCGTCGAAAGACATTCTAACTTTATTATTAATCATATAATTTTAACGTCTTTTTTGCAGAAAAACATGACACTAAAACGTGATTAAAACATATTGTCAAAAAGGGCATTGAAATTTACCATACAGCAGTTTGATGGCAAGACATTTTATTGTAAAATAAAAGTATTGTTAAATAAATGTTATTACTGTTTCATATTATTACTATTTCCTAAAGTGTAAAACTAGTTTAAAACAGATCTATTTCTGTCAATATTTTATAATTTAACATAAATTCTACTTGTCAATATTATATAATTTAACGTAAATTCTACTTTGACAATTTCTAAAATCTAAATCATCGCGTTCACGATACTCAAAATGAGGATATAATATCATCGATGATTGTTTCTGCCATTTTACTTCAAAGTCAATGAAAATTTTGACAAGATTGACGCGACTCTCTTATGGCACACCAGCGCAATGTTAGTCATCGCGCGCGCCACGCGATATCCAATGACAGTACCTTTAGAATGAGAATATCTAATATAAAGCTATACACTCGTTGGATATCACGCGCGACGAACATCGCGCTAGTGTATTGGAGGCATTATAGGGATTATAGCTGATATAAGTAATATTATGAATACTTAGGATACTCCGCACAATAAAAGGAACAGGGAACAGAGAATAAGAATTTCTATCAGAAATTATGTATTGTGGAATACACAGTTCTTATTCTCTATTCCTTCTTATTCCTTGTTCCTTTTATTATGCGAAGCCCCTTACTTTAAGAAGTTAAGAACCAATTGAGCAAGTTGTATTCTGAAACTCATCGAAAAAAAAGTGTTGCAACCTTTTAGGCTCCGATTATACATGCACACGCACACACACAAGCATTTGCGGAATCCGCAAAAAGAAATAAATTTGCCCAAAAAACTGCGGAATGAAGCCACTAATCATGAACGTTTCTCCAATTCCGCATTGCGCCAATTCCATGCCATAAGAAAGATATAAAAATGGTGCGGAAATGATGCACAATAAATTGTTTCCTATACAAAACATTTCGATTTTTATAATTTGAAAATCATCGATATTATAGACCGGTACTATAAAACTTATATATTTTTATACTATAAAAACTTATGTATATAAAAATTATATAAAAACTTATATAATTTATGATGAAAAATTTCCTGTTATAGTATTGATAGATGACTTTTCGATCTTGCATATAGAAAGAGAAAGAAATAATCGCGGAGTAGTTCTTTTCTAATGGTGAATTGATTGGTCGCCGCGGCAAGCTGGGAAATGGCCGAGAGCAACGAAGACGTTCGAGAGTTGTGGCTTTACGATCAAGCTGATTGGTCCCCACCGCTCATTATAAAAGAGAGAAACAAATATGTCTGGAGTAGAGGTGTCCTTCAATGTTGTCTTCAGCTTCTCTCATAAATGCTCTGTCTATTTTATAAATCTATGATAATTCCATATTGAATACTGTTGATAGTCTATAGTAAATGAACTATAAAAACTTATACGAGGAGTTAAATAACAATCGAATTTCAAGTTGTTCAAACATGCGTGCGATTATAGCTCAGGATTAACGTGTTAAGTTATTACTCCATAGGGCTTAGGTTCAAATTCCGTCTATACTATACCATTATTTATTTTGTCTCTTGGGAGTTCGGGATCGTTTCGAATGATACTAGTGTACTCGAAATGTAGGATTCACACTATGTACGACATCGGATGTCGACGTCCGACATTCATCGTAAGGTCTAGTCTACAATCAGTTGGGACACGTTGTATGTCGTGCCGTAAGAAATTAACCAATCATGGTCGATTGTTTCTTTCCATGCGACAACCGATAACTGAATACGCCTGCGTTCGACATCCGATGCCGACATACGACGTAGAACAGGCCTAACAATATCAGATGTCATACGTAATGTGAATCCTATATTTCAAGTACGCTGGGTTCATTCGGAGCGATCCCGAGCAGCTCCTGAGAGATAAAACGAACAATACTTTTATATGCGTTTTTTTAAATATGTACATATATGTGTATAAATTTAATGTATAGCGTATTTCAAGCATGATGAATATATGATGTAAATATATTCATCAGATGAGAATAAAAAATTTTACTTTTTATATATTATATTATATTTACATCAAATTAGCAAGAAAACGATAGAGATTTAATTCGATAAATTCTTATACATTCATGAATCTTAATTACGAAAAGAAACTATAATGTGATAATGTGATAATGATAGCATTCCAATATATAAAATCCATATTCAAAACCATAAAGATAAAATAGTTTTCTTACTTTTTCTATCGGATTTTTTGATATTAAATACAACCTTAATGTTAATATTTTTGAATGAAACAAATCACACGCATGTAAGTAGATGTGCATAAAATTGTGAATGTTTCTGATCTACAGTTTGTAGCATGATTATACCAATTAGGGACCCGGACCGAAAGTTTTTTCCGGTTCGGTTCCGGTTTAATAAAATATCAAATAAATATTCCAGTTTCGGTTTTTTTACTGGTAAAAAAAACCGAAACCGAAAATATTGTAATTTTTTAACGGTTTTTTTCGATTTTATTTATTTGCTTTCTTCTATTTATTTTTTAAATTTATTAAGAAGGGAGAGAGGGAGGAGGAAGAGAGGAAAAGAAAAATCCAAATGTGCTCACACCCAAAAGAGTCTAATCGTCAACTGATCACGTAGAGAGGCGTCAACTGATCACGTAACTCCGAACAAAAATTATGTAAACATTATTTTAAGCACATTTCTCTCGGTTTTTTCTTACAACTTATTTTATTGTTATAATCACTTATTACATAAAGTCTACATATATATTTTTGAATTTTATGATTTAGAATAAATTCTTGCAATATGTTGGTAAGGAAAATCTAAATAAAAAAAATGCTATTATATAATATTATATAATATATATATATATAGTATCTTAAAAAAAATTTACATTAAGTATGTCTCGCGTTCATGCCATGACAATCTTGTATTACATGAGGTGTTGAAAGTATTTGCATTCCGGTTGTTAGGAGAGCTGGTAAACATTGGTGATTTGGAAGAACTCAGCAATCACGGAATGATAACTACAATACAACCTGGAAATAACACATAATAGAATGTATTGCAGTGATATTAATATAATATATTTGTTATATAGCTGCGAAATTTATAACTGTTGCATTATATCTATTTGTTATAGTAAAGTAACGGCAACATAATCTCAATGTAATCATGTAACACATATATATAACAGATGTTATGTCAAAGGTAGATAACTATTATATTATATATTAACATTTATAAGATCTATATTGTTGTTATATTCACATTATATAACATAATCATGTTAATACAGTCCTCGGACATCTTAAAATTGTATTGAAGATAGTCTTAAATGCAAGAATCAACTATGGATAGGAAATTCGTGGCGATTTTTTAGTAAAATTAAAGTGTTTTTCTAGTATTAAAATCAATTTATTTAAACCAAATATGCTCTATTATTTTCTATAATATTTTGCCATTTTTGGGGCAGAGCCATAATTCCATCGCGATAGAACTTCTGTGGTTTCTCATCGAAAAACTGCTTCGAGTGATTTTCACAGGCCTCTTTTGAAGCTAGCTTTACACCATTAAGAGAGTTCTGTAGAGACCTAAACAAATGATAGTCTGAGGGTGTTATGTCAGGACTATACTGTGGATGCATTAAAACTTCCCAGTCAAGCTCTCGCAATTTTTGCCGAGTCATCAAAGATGTGTGTGGTCGAGCGTTGTTGTGATGGAAGACGACACCTCTCCTATTGATTAATTCTGGCCGCTTCCTCTCAATTGCTTGTTGTAATCTCTGCAGTTGTTCACAGTAGAGTTCGGAATTAATTGTTTGATTGGACGATAACAGCTCATAGTGAACGATTCCCTTCCAGTCCCACCACACACACACACACACAATATCATCTTCTTCCTCGTCAATCCAGGTTTTGCGATTGCTTGTGCCTTCTCTTCTTTCTTTATCCACGATCTTTTTCTAGTTGGATTGTCATAGATGATCCATTCTTCATCACCAATTATCATTCTCTTCACAAATGGCTCAATTTCATTTCCGTTTCAATAGCGTATCACAAATGTTAATTCGGTCCATCATGTTCCTAACACTTAACTCGTGAGGAACCCAAACATCGAGCTTCTTTTTGTATCCTTCTTTGTGTAAATGATTTAAAACTGTTTTGTGTCGATGCCTAGTTCCCTGGCAATCTCTACAGTGCTCACATGCTTATCACGCTCGACCATTTATCATGATTTCATCGGACTTTTCAGTGATTGGTCGACCGGAGCGAGGTTCATCTTTCACATCGAAATTTCCAGCATGAAAGCGAGCGACCAATCATTTTCGTACTACTGATTTTGATAGAGTATCTTTACCATAAATAGCGCAAATTTTTTCACAAGCCTGTGCAGTATTCTTGCCTTTATCGTAGTGATACTGCAAAATGTAGCGAATTTTTTCCTTATTTATTTCCATTTTCAAAATAAAATAACTTTTGATCCACTTCACCGATTTCAATCTTTTTCGGCTCAAAGGTTAAAATGTCACTTTTTAAACGCACGTCTAGTGTTGCCGATGCGATTAGTAGTTACCGACTGCTGAGCATTTAATGCCATCTAGCGAGAAAAACGCCACGAACTTTTTTCCACATCCAATATGAATACCGGCCTGTTTCGCGTGAAATTGATACTAAATCTTTCCTCGTTTGACACACTTTATAATGACACTTCTTAAATTCTCTTTCTATAGAAAGAGAAATATAAAATGTTTTCATAAGGTTATAAGATTTCATAAGATTCAAGGGCTACAATTGTGAATGTTAAACATGAAACGGTATTCACAATCAGTTTTTATTTTAAAACTGTTTTAAATATAATCTTAGGATGTTAATACAGTCCTGCATTTAAGACTGTTTTAAGTACAGTTTTAAGATCGTCGTAAGTCAATCCGAGGACTGTATTAGCATCTTAAGACATTATTTAAGACGGTTTCAAAATAAGAACTATGAACACTGCCTCATGTTTCGCGTTTCACAATTGGTAACTCTTATTCTCTATTGACGACATGGAGCAAAAGAACGTGGTTTGGCCATATAGAATTTATAGTAATTGAAGGGGAATATGGATGTCGAGCTGTGAGTAAGACTGAGAGACAGAAGATGTATTTCTGTCCTCTTCTATTTTCTTTTGGCACATGCGCAGAAAGAAGAAAAGTTACTAAGAAAGACAGAAATATACAGCTTCTGTCTCTCAGTCTTGCGCACATTTTCCACTCATTGGTTGGATAGGTTATTTCTCTTTCATTATTATTAGTTATATAGCGGAGAGCATAGACTCTTGCATAACGCATAACACATGAGGCATAAGAAATTGAACCAACTAGAATTCTTTATTTAATGGAAAGGAAAGACACGGAGGACTTCGACATTTTCTTATGCATTACATGTTTAAGCCTCGTCTGCAATATAATCGCACAGGTTGTGTCGCATGTCGCGAGTAATAGCATCGCAGGAAAATTTGTCGCATATCGCAAGAGTGTCGCTAAATGAGCGTTTACAATAGTCACAACGATTGTTTGCATGCAATTCGTCAATAAATTCTAAACGTCAACTTGCTGTGTTGTGATTGGCTGAGATTATACGACATGCCTGTGATATTTCATACAACATACGACACAGCTTATGTGAATATTTGTAGATGAAGCTTTGTAGATGAGGCTTTATGCGTTATGCAAGAAATTATATATCTGTGCTCCCCGCTTATGAATTTGGCCGAACTGCACACGCGATGGTGATAACTTATTGCAAAAATTCCATAAGTGTTATTATACATAAAACGACGTAAGTTTGCATAAGTATAGCTTAAGGCCATTGGATCATTCAGTATAAAGATATCATATTAATTTATATATTATAAGGTGCTAGCCCAGCGGTCTTATGCTTATATACAGCTCATATGTCATTTTATGTTTTATGTATTATTGTTCTAATAAGTATATGTAAATAAGATTACATAAGATTACAACTATAATATAACTCATTATATAACATTGGAATTATTTATATTATAGCATATAACATTTCAGCATTTTATGTAACTATTCTGTATCTTTTCTGTAATTAATGCAACAGTTATATAACGTTTATTACATTGTTATTACACGTTTATTGTATATAATTATAATTTGCAATCAGTGGGAAATTACAATTAACATGTATGTTACATGTAATCAACATGTTATATTACTTGTTACATTCCATTTTATTACAGCAATATAACAGTTATATAACTGCGTTTACTAAAAAGGAGCGAGCAAAATAAAAATTAAGAACAAGAATAAAGATAAAAAATTGAGAATCAAAAAAAGAACCGAAAAAAAAGGTAAAATTTTACCAATTCGGTTATGATTTTAGTATCGTAAATTTTACTTTAAATTTGGGTATATTATAATTTCGGTTTCAGTTCACTGAAAAAAAGGGTTTCAAAACGGTTTTCGATTTCGATTTCGGTTTGGTCCGGATACGAAGTATTGATTTTATTATCTGCAATCTTGAAAAGTGAATGTGTGTACTCTTAGAAAATTGGATCTTGCTATATAGCAAGATTTACATCCACTTTCTTAGAGGGCAACAGTGCGCAGCAGCATTTAAAGTCACTAAATTATAAAGTACCGCAATTGATTTCAGAAATGTCGCATAAAAATGGTCGAAGTGCACATAGTACACGATTTGAAGTACACATTGAGTCAATTGGATGCAGTTAACCTAACTTAATCGTACATTTTCGAAACATTTTCAAGCATCAATCTCGAGATTGAAGGCGCAAATTCATCATCATTATATTGATATTAACACAATAAAAATCTCTTCAAGATTTCTTTTCCAGTTTATCATCAGTATCGTGTTGTTAAAGTTAATAATACCAAGTTGTTGTGTATCTAAGTGCAAAAATAGTACTGTAAAAGATTACAGGTTATTTGGCATGCCAAAAGACGAACGAAGAAGAATGAGCCGAATTAATAGGAAGAATTGAATTATTAGAAAGGGCTGATATTTGTGAAATATAACAAAAGTTAAGCAAAATCGCTGATTGTAGATCCACGATTGTAGTCAGCTACTTTTAAAAAATAATCCGGACCAAGGATCACGTTTGCCTCGGCCGAATAATCTTTTAAAAATGCTCAAGCTCATGCGATCACACGTGTGATGTGTATTTTTGTATTCCTCAACAGTTCTGAACTATATTTACACGTATCCTTTGTGCACTTTTATGCACAAAATTTCTACGATAAATAAATCCGTATTAAACTAAAGAACACATAAATTGATTGACATTCGTACATATTCTTTTGTTCATAAATAAACTAATTACAACTAAAAAACATTAATTTACATACTTGACAGTTTCATTTTCCCAAATAAAGCACGTAATACAAATGCATAAATTCGAAATGACTGCATTTCGTGTGAAAATGGATGCAAGTTTGCAGTACTTTATAGATCTAGTGACTTTAGCAGCATTTTGCGGTTACAGGTTTTGAGCCATCATGTCCTCTCAGGTTTTTCTCTCTGCTTGAAATAAGAATGGACTATGAATACTGCTAATTATTATCTCGATTTTCGGAGTACATTTTTTTTCTTGTGAAATCGTATTTTTACGCGAAAACGCATCGAATGAGTATTTTTATCAAAATTTGAGATGGAGATGGATATATTTTCTCAATTATACATTTAAATGCCTTTATTAAATATTGTATATAATGTACTTCATCAATTTCTATTTGATAGCATTTGTTTTAGCGTTTGTAGACTCAGACATTATAACAGTAAATGCCTTTGGCATTGCAAATCGGAGGCATTCGTTTGCTCTTTTATTTTGAAAATCGTTCGGCAATTCGCATCTTTCTGCTACATGTCATCTCATCTGCATTCGGGATTAACATTTCTAGAGTCAATCGAGTTGTTTGATCCATTCCGGATTCAAAGACTTACAGAGCTAATACAGATTTTTGCACTTAAATTAAATTTATATGTATAATTTATGAATATTTATGATATTTGTATATTTATGTATACAAGATGTATATTTATGATATAGATGTATATTTATGATAATACATCCAACTGATTTGTTAACACATACATTCATTTCTTTTAATATTTATATTTTATAAATAGTATATTTGAACTGTTATAATGTCTGAGTATACAAACGCTAAAACAAATGCTATCAAATAGAAATTGATGGAGTACATTATATACAATATTTAACGAGGAAAGTAAGTTTTCTTTTCCTCTTTATGAATTTGAAATTACGTATTTGAAAACAAAGAATTTAGTTAATTTTTAGATCAAAACTTATGTTGCTGAAATTTATTTTCAATGTAATATTTTCTTTTAAGAAAACACACCTTGCGTATGAATGTAGCGTCTGCTACATTCATGTGTATATGATCTATTTTTAGTATAATTTTTAGTATATAATTTATTTAGTATATTAATTTTTAGTATATAAGATTATTATCAGTTTTTAGTAAAGCGAAAGATATTTTCAATTAATAGAGTATTTCTATTTATTTCATAAAATTAAACAATTTCATTTTATAATCTAACCTTAAAGGACAGCTCTGTATCGTTCGGAATTAATTCTTGGCACCGGATTGCTCGAAGATCACGTGATCAAGCTCGTCATCTGCTAGCTCGCATCTCAGATTTACATTGTTGAACGCTCCTTTTACCTCTATTGACTTAAATTTTGATTCCACGCCGAATTACATTAGCACGATTTCTTGTTGAGATTCGCTTGAATTTTACAATATGCAGGTAAGTGATCAAACATGCATTATTTTCACATTAACGATATCAATTTTGAATATAGACATAAAAGTATACGTACATACGTATGTACTCGATTTATAATAATTCTTTACAAAAATTTACACAGCTTGGAAGATATGTCCTTGACATATGTTATTAATAATCCTGAGTAACTTTGCCTTAACAATTATGTGGTTATCTCTTATAATTGTGCTGATATTTTGAGTTAAAATATAATTTTGGTAAATTTTATAGAATAAATTTGGATAATTATACAGTTTACCATTAAACACCTTAAAAATCAATAGTTAGACTTATTTGACGCTTTTTTTTTGCATGAAATGAAAGAATCTGGTAAAAAAAAGAGTCGCTCTGCCCCGTGAACCAAGATATTAAGGTTGACTATAGGGTTAGGAAATCTGTCACTGCCACAAAATACTGCAAATACGATGCAAGCATGCATTGTATTATATAATATGATTGTACATGGGTTTCGACTTTCCATGCGACTTCCATTCCATTTCCCTGCTTAAGGGACGCACGACTTTTATAATTGTATTGTTGCACAAGTTTTGAGTTTTCATAAAAATCGAAATCCATGTGCAACAATACAATTATAGACCTAGTTAAGAGTATAGAATTCGCCTCTATGACAGATTTCCTAACTTTAAATATTCATCAACTTTAGTGCTTAATATCTCGATTCGCGGGGCAGAGCCACACTTATTTCTGTCAGATTCTTTCGTTTTTTAAAAAGATGCATCAAATAAGCTGAATTTTATTGATTTTTGCTCAGTAGTAAACTGTATAATTATCTGACTTTGATTTTGATCTTGATACATATATTGTCGGACTTGATACATATATTGACATATATTGTCGGAAAGTTCGTGCCGATGTGAAGGAAAATTGAAACGCAGAAGATTTAAATTTTAGTTACATTTATTAAATTATATAGGTTAATCGGCATGAACTTTCCGGACAATATTTTATATATTGAGATTATTAAGATTCTTTAATAAATCGAGTTACCATAGAAATGTCTAATTTTTTTATATAATTAGGTTGAAGTAAGTAATTGACGTGTGCAAATTTCTACTGTAGTTTAACGATGAAATAAAAAAAATGTTGAAAATGTAACTTCACATATTTAGTGACATAAGATTCGCAGATGCTTCTTTGCACACAAATTTTATCATAGACTTTTTTCAAAAACGAGATCACAATAGTTAAAGAATTATGATTTTAATGGCCACAAAAAAATAATAGGTCAACGGCCATTCTGAAAAGATATGTACGTGCATAAATTTGCATTATAAATTTAATTTCGAAAAGTAATTTTATTTTTGTTCGAAGCTTGATTTACTATTGTGTGTTTCTATCCTACTTCATTATTGAAAATATACATGTAGTTTTAATATCATCCAAATTATACAGATATTTGTAATTTTGGGCCCTTATGAAGCATCTTCAATTTTCGGCATTTTACTAAAGAAAAAAATCACTTTAAATCTTTGTCTTACTAAATAAATGAGTCTGCAATATACTAAAAATAATAGATATTAAGAAATAATAGATATTAAAAAGATTAGACAGAACTTAGATTAGAATCCCTTAAAAAACACAAATTTTCTTATTCTATAATATAATTTAAACTATAGCAGAGGATAGATTGTGATTGAACATTTATACCTACCTATTTCATACCTTATATAAGGATCTAATTAATCTTTTTGGTTTCTTTCATTTTTAATATATTGTAGATTCATTCATTTAATAATGCAAATGTTTAATTTATAAAATTTAATGCATGGGTATGTAACTACACTCTACATGCTTCTATTGAAAAAAATGTCACAAAGTTATATAATGAGAAATCATGTAATTAAGATAAGTAAATCACAGATTATTCCAAATCAATACGTTATTTTTTAAAATTACAATTTGAAAAATCACAATATTAAAAATAATTCATCTATTATGTGATTTCATAGTTATCGAATTTAAAAAAACTGAATGATAGAAATAGAAGAAAAAATATATTATGTGATTTTTCAAATTATGTAATTAAAAAAAAATCACGTACGATTTGAAACAATTTGTTAATTTACTTGTTTTTAATTACATAACGTGTCATTGTAAACTTTATAACATGATTTTTTTTCAATAGGGATTTTACATTGGTCTACAACTTTCACATAAATCGAAAATTAATTAAATATCTCAAAACCTATGACAAACTGTTACTTAATTGTTAAAGCAAAGTTGCTCGAGATCATTTGGACAACATATGTCAAAAGCTTGGGATCGTCTGAGTTCGTTCTCCATGATTAAAATCCTTTACTGAAATTACACACTTTAACTGTAAATTTTTCAAAAATTAAATAATAAGAGATCACTACTTAATTGTTAAGACAAAGTTATTCTGGATCATGACTTTGACAACATATATTAAAATGGTCATCTGAGCTTGTATAAGCTTTGTGTAAATTTTTATAAAGAATTATCCTCAATTTTATGATACAATTGAGAATAAACATTTTTTTTGGATTTCATCGATATGTGTATTTTTATATTATTTTTAACATTTGATATTGTTTTCTTTTTTATTATTGAATTTTATTTAATCAAATTTTCATACAAATAATTATTTCGATAATTATTTAGGAACAGAATATCCCAATCGACATTAATGCTCGAAAGTTATTGGATTGGCTGATTAATCGGAGGCACTGCAAGAAGAATTGGCACATGAATATTTTGCCCATTAGACAGAAAATTAATAATGCGATACAAAATATGCCTGCTCATGATGGCATTGCCTCATTATTGTCCGGTGCCTGTAAGCTATGAATCATTATAACTCCATCTCATGATTTTACAAATATATAGTTGCAGACTTCTGATTATTATGTTTTTTTATTTTGTCTTTTTTAGATATAAATTATTTTTCCTGTGTAAAAATTGTGAAAATTTTGAAGGAAACGGAAGCTGATACAAAAAATTTATTCGGGCATTATGGCTCACAAAGGATGAAAGATTGGCAGGAGATTTTGAGATTGTACGAAAAAGAAAACATATACCTTGCCGAAGTCGCGCAAATGCTTATGAGAAATGTTAATTATGAGGTTCCGAGTATTAAAAAGCAGATACAGAAGTTAGAACAATTGTTAGCTGTAAATTGATTTATATATTGTGTAATGTTATCTTTACTTATTAGCATATAATAAATGTATATAAAACTGTATTGTCAGGAATTGGAAAAGAAAGAATCAGAATATAAAAAATCGGAAAATATTGCACATATGGAATACAACATGATGTGCAAACAATTAGGTGTAACTGGTTATAATACGGTTAGACGAGAGTTATTAGATAAGGTGAAAGAATTGCCAGAAATTTATCAAAAAATAGCGGAGAAAACAAAGTGCTTGGACAAGGTTGTAGAGTTTTATAGTGCATTTGTTGAATTCACTTTTGACCAGCAATATGATAGTGATTGTGTATCGATGATTAAATATGTTATTGGTATGTGTGCATAATAATAATTTCAAGAATTTATTATTATACTCAAATAAGAAGTACGTATGATATTGGATTGTCCGGAAAGTTCGTGCCGATGTTGAAGAAAAATTGAAACGCAGAAAATTTAAATTTTAGTATACATTTATTAATATAGGTTAATCGGCACGAACTTTCCGGATAACCCAATATATATATTTTTTTTTTTTTTAGAAAAGGGAAATACAACAATGTTTGAATATACATATGGAGAAATACCAGCATCAATAATTGAGCCGCCATTGAATATTAAAATGGATGAAGATGAAAGTAATAAGCAGTCTAGTGTAGATGCTAATGTATTACGATTTTTTGTGATATTTATAACAAAAGTAGAGATTGTTATTATTCTTAACAGAGTATTCTTAACAGATCATTGATTTCGGTAATTTGAATTTGAATGGAGAAATTGATTTTGGTGAAAAAAGTTGATTTGGACACAGGAGGCGATATTGATTGGGGAGAAGAAGGTGCAGAACAATCTATCATGGAAATTGATTATAATATCTCTTTGGAGGAATCGGGTATAGTTGTGGAAACAGTAG
>NW_012130135.1:0-5978 GCF_000143395.1 Atta cephalotes
ACACACACACACACACACACACACACACACACACACACACACACACACACACACACACACACACACACACACACACACATTTAATTAATCTCTTCAATTACTACTTCCAAAATACCGTTATACTATTTTTATTCTTTCTCCTATCCCCAACTTACTAATTCCTTCCTACATAAATACAAATATAAACTTGAATCAAAATAAAAATCATAAAATTTAAAATAAAAGGTAAAATAATCATTCAACATAAATATATTAATTCATTATACCGCATTCGTGGTAATATCCCACGTATTAAATTAATTAAAAATGCTTTCAAATTAATATACAATCACGATCATCATAATTCAATTAAATTAGTAAATATTCCCACTATTAAATACATAAAAAAAATAATCATATCATACTCAGCTATAAAAATCAAAGCAAACACCCCTCTAAAACTCCTCATTAAATCCTGGAATTAACTCTGACCCAACAAAATCTATCGGCTTACGATTCAATTCCGCTGACACTCTTACAAAAAATATCAAAAATAATGGACTTAACATTTCATAAAATCCACAAAAGAATAACCTTCCCATAAAATCCACAAAAGAATAACCTTCCCATCAAAACCAAAAAAATTATAATTAAATTAATCTCATATAATGAAGTTTGTAAAATAGCTCGCACAGCCCCAATTAAAGAATATATAGAATTAGAAAATTACTCTATAAATATAAATATATAACTAATAAATGTTAAAAAAATAATTAAAATCAATAAAGAATAATTTAAATAATAAATATTATTAATATATCTTTTCGGCCCAGATGGTTACTAAACGGTAAATCCATCCACTCTAAACGGAAATTTAGGCCACTTTCTGCTCACATATGTTCATTCTCTAAACAGTAAATACATCCATTTTCGTCACAGCTATGGACTCTAAACGGTCCGATCACTTTTGGCCCAGAAATGATCTAAAAATGGTAAATCCGACCACTTTCGAACAGATAAGGCCTCTAAACGGTAAATCAGGCCATTTTCGGTCCAGATATAGCCTCTAAACGATAAATCCGGCCACTTTCGACCCAGATATGGCTTCTAAAATGTAAATCCGGCCACTTTCGGCGCATATATGGCTCCTAAACGGTAAATCAAGCTACTTTCGGTACAGATATGGTCTCTAAATGGAAAATTCGTCAACTTTCTTTCCAGATATGGTCTATAAACGGTAAATCCGGCCATTTTCGGCTTAGATATAGCATTTAAACGATAAATCCGGCCACATTCGGTACAGATATGGAATCTAAACGGTAAATCCGTCCACTTTCGGCCCAAACATATCTTCTAAATCCGGAAACTTTCGGATCAGATATGACATCTAAATGGAAAACCCGTTCATATTCGACCCAGATATGGCCTCTAAACTGTAAATCCAGCCACTTTTGGCTTAGATATGATTTTTAAACTGTAAATCAAGCCACTTTTGACTCGGAAATGGCCCCTAAACAGAAAATCCGCCCACTTTAGGCCCAGACACATTGTCTAAGCGGTAAATACGGCCACTTTCGTCATAAAAATGGCCTCTAAACGGTAAATCCGGTTACTTTCGGGCCAGATATGGCCTCTAAACAATAAATCCTGCCTCTATCTGCCCAGACCTCTTAACGGTAAATCCAGTAACAATCAGCCCAGATATGGCTTAACGGTAAATACGACTATTTTCTTCCTATATATGGCATCTAAACGGTAAATCCCGCCATTATCGGCCCAGATATGATCTCTAAACGGAAGAATGGGACATTTTCGGTCAATACCCTGCCATTTTTGGCAAAAATATAGCCACTAAACGGAATAGGTAACTTTCGGTCAATATGTGGCGACTATCGGTCCAAATATAGACTCTAAACGTTAAATCCGTCCACTTTTATCACAAATATGACCTCTAAATATAAAATTCGAGCACTTTCGGCCCAGTTATGGTCTTTAAACGGTAAATCCCTCCATATTCGACCCAGATATGGCGTCTAAACGGTAATTCAGGTCACTTTCGATCTAAATTACCGTTTAGACGCCGTATGGCCTCTAAATGTAAATCCGTCACTTTCATCAAAAATATGGACTCTAAACGATAAATTCGGTCATTTTCGGCCCAGATATGGCTTCTGAACGGTATTTACCATTTAGAGGTCATATATGGACTGAAAATAGGCGAATGTAATGTTTAATTATTATTTCTGGGTCGAAACTGACCGGATCTATCAGTTAGAAGCCATATCTGGACCGAAAGTGGCCTGAATTACCGTTTAGACGCCATATCTGGATCGAATATGGAGGGATTTACCGTTTAGAGGCAATAATATCTGGGCCGAAAGTTCTCAAATTTTATATTTAGAGGTCATATTTGTGATAAAAGTGGACGAATTTAACGGTTAAAGTCCATATTTGGGCCGATAGTCGCCACATATTGAAAATGACCTATTATTCCGTTTAGTGGCTATATTTTTGCCGAAAATGGCAGGGTATTGACCGAAAATGTCTCATTCTTCCGTTTAAAGGCCATATCTGGGCCGATAATGGCAGGATTTATCATTTAGAAACCATATCATGACCGAAAGTGGACAGATTTACCATTAAGAGACCATATCTGGGATGAAAGTGGCCGGATTTACTGTTTAAATGACATATCAGAGTCGAAAATAGACGGATTTACCGTTTAGAGGTCACATATGGGCCGATAGTGGCCTGATTTACCGTTTAGAGGCTATATCTGGATCGAAAGAGGCCAGATGTACCGTTTAGATGCCATATCTATGCCTAAAGTGGCCTGATTTTCCATTTAATGGCCATAACTCGATCGAAAGTATGGGGATATACCGTTTAGATTTCATATCTGGCAGGAAAGTGGCCAAGTTTACAGTTTAGAGACTATATCTGGCCGGAAAGTGGCCGCTCTTAACGTTTAGAGGTTATTTCTGGTTTGAAAGTGGACGGATTAGATGCCATATCCTGGCCGGAAAGTGTCGGATTTATCGTTTAGAGGCCACATCTATTCTAAAAATGGCTAGATTTATCGTTTAGAGTCCATATCTGGGCCGAAAGTAGCCGGATTTACCATTTAAAGGTCAAATCTATTACAAAAGTGGCCGGATTTACCGTTTAGATGCCATATGTAGGCCGAAAATGGCTGGGTTTACCGTTTAGAGGCCACATCTGTATCGATAGTGACGAGATTTATCGTTTAGATGCCTTATCTGGGCAGAAATTGATGGGATTTAACGTTCAGGTGCCATATATGTTCCGAAAGTAGCTATATTTTCCGTTTAGAGGTCATATCTAGGGGGCAAGTGGCCAGTAAGAGGCCATATAAGGGCCATATACGGGTCGGATTTATCGTTTAGTGGCCATTTACGGGCCGAGGATAGCCGTGATTACCGTTTAGAGGCCACATACGTTCCGAGGCAGATAGAATATATCGTTTATTGGCCATGATCTGGCCGAGGATAGCTGGATGTACCCTTTAGAGGCCTTGTACGATACGAGGATTTCCGGATTTACCGTTTAGAGGTTATATACGGATGAGGGTAGCCTGATGTAAAGTTTAGATGTCATATAAGGGCCGAGAATTGCCTGTTTCACCGCCATATATGGCCATATATGGGCATATGGAGGTCGGATTTATAGGTTAGAGGTCATATACGTGCCGATGGTAGCCAGATTTACCGTTTAGAGGCCATATCCGGGTCGGATTTACCGTTTAAAGATATATATACATATCCTAACCGAAGATGCCCGGATTTACTGTTTAGAGACAATATCCGTGTTGTATTTTTCGTTTAGAGATCATATCCGGAGTTGGCCGTATTTACCGTTAGCATGTGTATCCGGGCTGGATTTACCGTTTAGTGGTCATTAACGGGTCAAGGGTGGACTTATCTCAGGCCCTCAGGTTGTCCTGAAAAACCCCCGAGATGCCACCCGTGGCCTCCAGACTATCGGGAATGACCAGATGTACCTCCGAAAGTCTACCCCGAAGATCAGGCTCCCGGTGGCCGAACTTTTCCATAATATTATACAGATTTATAAATTACTTAATAACTCATTCACCCATTTAACTCCATCACTCCTTTTATACTAAAACCATTTATAGTTATTATCGAATCAATTGGCTTAATTATTCGCCCTTTCACATTGTCTATTCGTCTAACTGCAAATATAATTGTAGATCATTTACTATTAACCCTTCTAGGTTCTTCAGGATTAAATATTTCTAATTCATTTATACTTTTCATTTTAATTTCCACTCAAATTTTACTTTATATCCTTGAAATTTCAGTATCTATAATTCAAACTTACGTATTCTCCATTTTGTCAATCTTATACAGCAGAGAAACTTAACAAATAATATCAATCTCTATTTTTAATTCTTAATTTTATGACAAATCATAATCACTCCATCCATTTAGTTACCCCTTGTCCTTGATCTCTGATTATTTCTTTTAATATTTTTAATAATTTACTGTGTACTGTTAGATGGTTCCATAATTTTTACACTCCTATTTTATCACTCTCAATCCCAGGTACTTTAATTTTATATTTATGATGACGAGATGTTCTTCGTGAAGCTACTTGTCAAGGATGCCATTTAATATTAACTCCTACATATTCAAAATAAAAAAAAGTATTTTAAAACTTTTAAAATACTTTTTATTCACTAAAATGTAACTCATTCCTATTTAACAATTCTACATTTTGATTTGAATTCAAATTTTAAAATTAATACTATTTATCAATTATACTTCTTAAAATAATTTTTAAACAACAATACAAAAAATTTCTAGCAAGATTTTCCTATCGTGGACTATAATTTATAAAATAAATTCCTCTAACTTTTGAAATACCACCAAATTATTTAAATTTAATGATTCACATTTATTTTTTAATTTTTCTAATTTTATTTTATAATAATAGGGTATCTAATCCTAGTTCACTAATAATTTAATTATCTCAAAAAATAAATTATTCTTAATATATATAAATATCTTACATATTCCACCATATAAAAAATTATTTTTATTAAAAATAATTTATTATCAAATTTATTATCTCCTTAATACTAATTAATTAAATTTATTTATAATATTTAGTATAACATTTAACTTCTATTGCTGGCATTAAAATTTATCATTATTTAAATATAATTTAATTTCTTAAATACATTCATTATAAATATTATTTTCTATATTTTAAAAAATTTATTTAAATTTTTTTAATTTTTTATAAATTTTATTTATATTCATAATTATAAAATAAATTTTTAAACATAAATTAAATTTTTTTACATTAATTTTTTACTAAAAACTTTTATTTTAATCTAAATTAATTTTTCTTATGCAAAATATTTTTCTTATTCAATCTTTAAATTATTTTTATATCTATCACCTCTACATTCACATATTTATATTTACATTTATTATTCATACTCATATTTAAATTTATTTATATATATATATATATATATAAATTTATTATTATAAATATACACATATTTTCTTTATTTTTATATATTATTAATACTGAAATACCTTTATTATTAAATTTATATTCTTCTAATATATCTTATCTTTACATGTCATTTAAATTAATATAATTTATTATTAAATTTATTTTCCTCTAATATATCTTATCTTCACATGTCGTTTAAATTAAAATAATTTTATTATTAAATTTATTTTTTAAATATTATTAGTATTTACCATGCCCTTTTAACACTTTTCTTTTTTTTAAATTATATTATAATAATTAATAATATTAATTAAATTATTATTTTATTTAATGTTATTTTATTATTAATTATAATTTATTTAATTATTAATTTTTTATTTATTATATTTATTTTTTTTACTTATATATACGTTTTTTATTGATTATTTTTTAAAATTAATATAATTTTAAAAATCATTCTATAAATTTTTACATATTATTTTTATATT
>NW_012130135.1:13749-16296 GCF_000143395.1 Atta cephalotes
AAATGGGATTTTGTCTTTCTATGTCATTTAGACTTTGAATGGGGCTAATATTATACAGAATTATAAATTATAAATAACTTATTAATCCATTTAACCCCTTCCGGAACTCCTTTTATACTAATACCATTTACAATTATGATCGAATCAATTAGTTTAATTATTCGCCCTTTAACATTATCTATCGTCTAACTGCAAATATAATTGCAGGTCACTTACTGTTAACCCTCCAAGGTCTTACTGTTAACCCTCCTCATTAAATTCCATTAAATATTCCTAATTCATTTATAATTTTCATTTTAATTTCCACTCAAATTTTACTTTATATCCTTGAAATTTTAATATTTATAATTCAAGCTTACGTATTCTCCATTTTATCAACCTTATACAGTAGAGAAACTTAACAAATATTATGTGTACAACTTTGCTTCCGCCGTTTTTTTTCCGAAATTCGAGGCTTTATTGTAAAAAACTGGTTATACATTTATGATTCAAAGTATTGTCCATCGCTGGCCACTATTTTCTCCCATCTTTCGGGTAGCGTACGAATCCCGCGTCGAAAAAACTGGTCATCTTTTGAGGCTATCCACGAATCGATCCAATTTTTTACTTCTTCATAAGACCGGAAGTGCTGATCAGCCAGGCCGTGTGCCATTGATCGAAACAAGTGATAATCAGAAGGAACAACGTCTGGAGAATACGGCGGGTGGGGTAGGACTTCCCATTTCAACGTTTCCAAGTATGTCTTGACCACTTTCGCAACATGGGGTCGAGCATTGTCATACTGCAAAATCATTTTATCGTGTCTCTCGTTGTATTGCGGCCGTTTGTTTTTCAATGCTCGGCTCAAATGCATCAATTGCGTTCGATACCGATCGCCTGTGATTGTTTCAGTCGGTTTTAACAGTTCATAATACACTACGCCGAGCTGGTCCCAAATACAGAGCATGACCTTGGACGTCAAAATAATCGTTCTTGAAGCGTTGAAACCACTCATGACACGTTCTTTCACTAATAGCGGCCTCATCATAAGTATTGAGAGCATTCGATGAGCCTCAGCCGCAGATTTCTTCATATTGAAGCAAAAAATTAAAATCTCCCGCACATGACGAAAATTTGGCTCGTAAACTGACATTTTCAATCGGGAATAACTTTATGATGCAGATACAAATCGACTAATGTTTCTATGGGGTTATGTTGACAGATGCCCAAGTTTATTATATGACGTCTATGATCTATTTATTTCGACCACCACTTACCGCTAAAGCCATCTATAGGAAAACGGCGGAAGCAAAGTTGTACACCTAATAATATCAATCTGTATTTTTAATTCTTAATTTTATGACAAATCATAATCATAACCTTCTATTTACTCCTTGTCTCTGATCTATTTCTTTTATTTTTAATAACCTACTCTATATTGTTAAATGATTCCATAATTTTTACACTACTATTTTATCATTCTCAATCCCAGGTATTTTAATTTTTATATATTTATGATGACGAAACGTTCTTCGTGAAGCTACTTATCAATGGTGCCATTCTATTGATGTTTTTAAAAGTATAAAAATAGGAATAATTTGATTTATTATTTCAGATTTTATTATTTCAGATTTTCTTTTTTATTTCTTTTTTCTGATCATACTTCACTCTTCATTAGCCTCCAGAATTGAAAATGGCCAATCATGATCCCCTAAATTAAAATTAAAGGTATTATTCCATTTAATCCTTTTAATATTCTCCTTCTTAATACTATTATTTTAGTCTCATCAGGCTTACCATTACCTGATTTCATCATGTCCTAATCAATAAAAATATAAATGAAAGAAATAAAAGTCTTTTAATAACAATTATCCTTGGAATTTATTTTTCCCTTCTTCAACCAATTGAATATATTAATTTTTACTATAGCTGACTCAATTTACGGGTCAACTTTTTTTATTGCTACTGGTTTTCATGGAATTCATGTAATTATTGGAACCTTATTCTTCTCAGAATGTCTAATTCGACTTTATAAAATACATTTTCCATCATATCACCATTTCGGATTTGAAGCAGCATCTTGATACTGACATTTTGTAGATGTAGTTTGATTATTCTTATTCACCTCTATTTATTGATGAAGGTTTTAATATAATTTATTTATAACGTAACCTATTTTTTTATATTTATTCCAAAACTAAACTTACTTCCACACAAATACACTTAAAACAATTAATTTCTTTTTACTCCCTAAACACTTTTTAATATTAATTATATATTACATATTTATATATTTTATATATTTTCACCTAATACTTATGTATTTATATAGTATAAATATTATTACATTTAATTTCCAATTAAAAAATTTAAATAAATTAATATAAATAAACATAAATATTATTTGATTCATCATTTTTTTTATTCTTCTTATCTTCTATCTTATTTTTTATTAACTTTATTATCCTCAAAAAAACTAACTTAAATAAAGAAAAAATATCCCCATTTAAATGCGGATTTAACCCATCATCTACGGCTCGATTACCTTTTAGAACCAAATGTTTTATT
>NW_012130135.1:19787-28243 GCF_000143395.1 Atta cephalotes
ATAAATATAACTACTATAATAAATTTTATCATACAAATTTTTTTTACTATTTAATTAAACATTAAATATTTAAATATTTTAAATAATTATAAATAAAAATCTAATTATATTTTTTTTAAATACATTAATTATATGACAATAAATAAAATAAAATTTACTTTCCCTACATAAAAATTATACCGCACATATAACATAAAAATAATATTATAAAAAATTACCAAAAAAAATTAATTAAACAAAATAAATAAAACTAAAAATTTAAACTAAATAAAAATTATCCACTAACAACTTAATTTTAAAATTTCCTAAAATTAAATATATAATATAAATCATTACCTCTAAATCGAACAATTATAACTAATAACCCTAATCCCAATACACTCTCAAAAACATTAAAAATTAAATAATAAACTAAATAAAAGTCTATTCTTACTTCTACTATTATAATATAAACTATTATTGATATATTTACTACTAACAACTCAATTAATATTAATATATTATATGTTTATATATTAACACTAATAATATTAAAGAAATCAAAAAAACTTGTATGTAAATTATAATATCTAAAAAAATGTTTTATAGTTTAATAATAAAAATATTAGTTTTGTAAATTGAAGACATAAATTCTTCTTATTAAAACAAATAATCAAAAAAACATATTCTCATATATACCTTAATCTCGTACATTAATATTCTCTCTCCTTAAACTATTTTTTGTCTTATATCTTCTTTACCGATTAATCCAAACCCCTTTTATTTATTTATTTTCTATCTATCCCTCTTCTACTTATGACTAAATTTTCTAATACTTTTATTAATTATCTTTTCTCTATTATTACTCATTACTTTGATTATATTTATTAATTCATTTAATATCAGTTCTATAATTATTTTATTAACAATTTACTCCTTATTAATTTTTAATCTGTCCTTCTGATCAAAAAACTATACTCAATTATATTATTCCTTACCTTAATTAGAGGATTACTTATTATCTTTTTATATTTTATAAGATTAATCTCTAATATAAAAAATAATGTTTACATTAAACCCATACTTATATTAACATTCTTAATAAACACAGTCTTATTATTCATTAAATATTACTTTTCCGAACTTTCTTACTAATAATAAATTTTATTTTCTTAAATTCTAATATTTCCAATATAAATTTTATTATTAACACTAACAAAAAAATATTCGAAAATATTTCTAACATCTATTTATATCTCTATAATAATTTTAACCTTTTTTTTTACCTTTAATTTTTACCTTTTTTTGTATATTATTTTTACTAATAGCTATATTTATAATTATTAAAATTTGTTCAATTAAATCCTCTTCTTTATGAAAAATCAATTAAATTTCTTAAATAAAATAATAGCTATCAAATTAAAATTATTAATGCATAATATAATAAATCATATTTTAAAACTTTTCTTCCTATTATTATCTTTCTACATTCTACTATAAATTCTTCCTTCTCTTCACTCTTTATACCCTTATTATATTAGGTGTACAACTTTGCTTCCGCCGTTTTCCTATAGATGGCTTTAGCGGTAAGTGGTGATTGAAATAAATAGATCATAGACGTCATACAATAAACTTGGGCATCTGGCAACATAATCCCATAGAAACATTAGTCTATTTGTATCTGCATCATAAAGTTATTCTCGATTGAAAATGTCAGTTTATGAGCCAAATTCCTATCTATAAACATTAATTCACCATTAATTATTATCTCTCCTCTAAATCTTTCATAAAAAATTTAAAGGTATTAATATTAATTATTAAATTATATATAAAATTCTCTATCTTATTTAATTATTATATTTTAAAATATTTATTATTTTAATAATATTTTCATCAATTTATATTTTTCTTTATGTCTTATATAATAAAATCAATACAATTTCCTATATTATATGAAATACCCCCACATTTATTAAAAAAATGTTATTTTCCTTACTTTTTACATCTATTAAAATAAAAATATGAAAAAAATTACTAAAATAATTAACCACTCTCTAATTAACCTTCCCTCACCTATTAATATCTACTGATGAAACTTCGGTTCCTTACTTGGTATTTTTCTCTCAATTCAAATCATCAGGGGACTTTTTCTCTCAATTCATTTCTGCCCTAATATTTCAATTGCCTTCAATAAAATCATTGATATTATTCAAAATGTACCTAATGGCTGAATCATACATAATATCCATATAAATGGAGCTTCTTTTTTCTTTATCTGCATATATCTACATATTGGACGAAATATTTATTACAACTCTTTTAACTTAACATATACCTGAATATCTGGTGTAAGAATTTTCTTACTTTCAATAGCTACAGCTTTCCTTGGCTATGTACTCCCTTGAGGAATAACATTCTGGGGAGCTACAGTAATTACTAATCTTATATCAACTATCCCGTATATTGGAAATATATGAGTCATATATTTAAGATGGATTTTCAATTAATAATTCTACACTAAATCGATTTTTCTCCTTTCACTTCATTCTACCTTTCATTATTTTTTTATTTATTATAATCCATCTATTCTTTCTACATCTTACAAGATCTTCAAATCCTACGGGAAATAAATAACATCAAATAACAATAAATAACTTTATAAAATTCCATTCCATCCCTACTTTACCTTTAAAGATCTATTAGGCTTTAGTGTTATATTATCTATTTTTCTTCTTATTATCCTTAAATACCCTCATGTATTCAGAGACCCTGATAATTTTATTATTACTCCTGCCAATCCTTTAGTCACACCTACTCATATTCAACATGAATGGTACTTTTTTTGCCTATGCTATTCTCCGGTTTATCCCTAATAAACTTAGGGGAGTAATTGCCCTTACTATAACAATTTAAATTTTATATACCTTTTCCCTTACCAAATCTATTACTTTTACTACTCCCATCCTTCATCTATAATCCTATCTAATCAACTAATATTTTGAATATTTATTAATACATTTATTCTCTTAACTTGGGCAGGCGCCCAATTAATTGAGGATCTCTATATCCTAGTCAAATTCTTACTATAACTTATTTCATATTTTTTGTCCCTAAAATATGAAAATTTATTATTTATTTATAAATTTCTTATTCTTTATCTTTCCCCCCAACTAGTAATTACTAAATAATTATTTAATCACTTTCTTAAAAAGCCCCTTATCTCCCAACTTCCCCTGTTCCCACATTACCTTAAAACTTAAACTTTTATCCTTATCTTACTCTTCTATTAAACCTCTCTAACCTATTAACTCTTTAACTATATTATCTATACATAATTTTTTACATTATTTATTAGCTATTAACTATATTTTATTATTTTTAATTTACAACTAATAATTTCCATTATTATATATTATTCTATTAAATTATTTAAATATCCCATCTAACAACTTATCTTAGAAATTTAATCGTATAATTTACAACATTTAAATCATTTAAATATATTTAAAATTAATGATCTTGAATAAGTTTATGTTTTGAAAACATATTAAAGAAATTTAAAATTTCTATTAATTTCTATTAATTTATTATTATATACCAATATTATTTTTATTTTTACTAATTATCCTAATTTCACCCAACTTCGCATCATATATTTTTATTTATCTATTTTAACTAAAATATAGATTAATTTTACAATAACAATATCATATATAAATATAATATAACTCAAACTTCTTTATTACCCTCTCAACTTATTTCAATTTTCTCAAATAATTCAATTTACATTAACCTACACCCTAACTTTTATTATATAATATAAATACATCATTTTAATTTTTAATTTTCCTTATTTCCCAAAATAATCTTTCAATCAAAAATATTAACCCCGATATTCAGTAATAAATAAATTAATATATATATATATATATACACAAATTAAATTAATCTCTTCAATTACTATTTCTAAAATACTGTTATACTATTTTTATTCTTTCTCCTATCCCCAACTTACTAATCCCTTCCTACATAAATACAAATATAAACTTGAATATCAAAATATAAATCATAAAATTTAAAATAAAAGGTAAAATAACCTTTCAACCCAAATATATTAACTCATCATACTGCATTCGTGGTAATACCCCATATTAAATTAATTAAAAATAATCCCATATAAAATTAATTAAAAAATACTATCAAATTAATATATAACCACAATCATTATAATCCAATTAAATTAGTAAATATTTCCACTATTAAATACATAAAAAAAATAATCATATCATACTCAGCTAAAAAATCAAAGTAAAAACCCTTCTAAAATCCTCAACATTAAATCCTGGAACTAATTCTGACTCACCCTCAACAAAATCTATCGGCTTACGTTCAATTCCGCTAACACTCTTACAAAAAATATCAAAAATAATGAGCTTAACATTAACCCATACCATATATACACTTGCCATTTCATAAAATCCAAAAAAGAATATCTTTACCTTAAAATAATCAACAACAAACAAATTATAATTACACTAATCTCAAATGATGAAGTTTGTCAAATAGTTTGCTCGCACAGCACAATTAAAGAATATATAGAATTAGAATATCACTCTATAAATATAAATATATAACCTATAATTGTTAAAATAATAATTAAAATTAATAAAGAATAATTTAATTAATAAATATTAGTAATATATCCTTTCGGTCCAGATATGGCCTCTAAACGGAAAAACCTGTCTCTTTAGTCCCATATAAAGCAGATAAATCGTAAATCCCGCCATTATGGGTTCAGATATGATCGGTAAATCCGGCCACTTGCGGCACTTGCCCAGATATGGCAATTAAACACTAAATATGGCCACTCTCGGCTCAGATATGTCCTCTAAATCCGGCAACTATCGAGCCAAATAGGGCATCTTAACGGTAAAACCGAACACTTTCAGCCAATATAAGGTAGCTAAACGCTAAATACACTTACGGCCCACGTGTGACCTCTAAACGGTAAATTACGCCACTATCGGTCCAGATGTGGCACCTAAACGGTAAATCCGGCCACTTTCGGCCCAGATTTGGCCTCTAAACGATAAATCCGGCCACTTTCGGCCCAGATGTGACCTCTAAATTGTACATCCGGCAACCATTGGACCAGATTACGGTAAACCCGGTTACTTTCGGACAGTATATATCTTCTAGACGGTAAATCCGGCCACTATTGGCTCATATATAGCAGCTAAACGGTAAATACCGCCATATTCGGTCCAGACTTGGCATCTATACGGTAAATTCGGCCACTTTCGGTCAATATATGGCCGCGAAATGATGAGTCTCGTCTCTTTCGGATCAGATACGGCCTCTAAACGGAAAATCCGGCCATTTTCGGCTCAGATATGACCTCTAAACGGTAAATCCGGCCACTTTCGACGCACTTATGGACTCTAAATTGATAACCCGGCCACATTCGGCACAATTATGGCATCTAAACGGTAAATCTAGCCACTTTCTGCCTAGATATGGCATCTAATCGATAAACCCGGCCACTTTCGGCCTATATATTTCATCTAAACGATAAATCCGGCAACTTTCAGCACAGATATGGTCTCTAAATGGTAAATCCCGCCATATTCGGCCAATACTTTGTCTCTAAACGATAAACCCGGCCACTTTCCGCTCAGGTATGTCATCTAAATGGTAAATCAGGCCACTTTCGACCCAGACATATCCTCTAAACGGTTATTCCGGCCACTTTTGGCCCAGATATGGTCTCTAAACAGTAAATCCGGCCGCTTTCGACCCAGATGTGTCCTCTAAACGGTAAATCGGACCATTTTCCGAATAGATGTGGAATCTAAATGGTAAACCCCGGATTTACCATTTAAAGTCTATGTCACGCCGAAAGTGGTCGCATTTACAGTTTATAGGCTATATTTGTCAGAAAATTACCAGATTTACCGTTTAGAGGCCATATCACACCAAAAGTGGCTGGATCTATTGTTTAAAGGCCACACCTGAACCGATAGTGGCAGGATTTATCGTTTAGAAGGCATATCGGGTCCGACAGTAGATGGATTTACAGTTTAGAGGACATATCTGGGTCGAAAGTGGACAGATTTACCGTTTAGAGGCTATTCCTGGGCCGAAAGTGACAGGATTGACAGTTTAGATGCCATATTTGGGTCGATATTGGACGGATTTATCGTTTAGAGGCCATATCTGTGCCGAAAGTGTACGGATTTACCGTTTAAAGATCACATCTGGGCCGAAAGTGGCAGAGTTTACCGTTTAGAGGACATATATAGGCAGAAAGTGGTCGGACTTACAGTGTAGATGCCATATTTGGGCCGAATGTGGCTGGGTTTACCGTTTAGCTGCCATATATGGGCCGAAAATGTCCTGATTTAACGTTTAGAAGGAATATCTGAGATGAAAGTTATTGGGTTTACCCGTTTAGAGGCTAGATCTGGACTGATAGTGGCTGGATTTACCATTTAGAAGCCATATCAGAGCCTAAAGTGGCGGTATTTACCGTTTAGAGGACATATCTGGGTCGAAAGTGGCCGGATTTAATGTTTAGATGCCATATCTGGCCCAAAGTGAACGGATTTACAATTTAAAGCTGTATACTTGGACCGAAAGTGGCCGAATTTATTGTTTCGAACACATATCTGGGGAGAATGTGGCCGGATTTACCGTTTTAGGATTACATCTGGATCGAAAGGGTCTGGATTTAACGTTTAGAGGCCATATCTGGGTCGAAAATGGCAGGATTTTCCATTTAGAATCCATAACTGGGACGAAAGGGCGGATTTACCGTTTAGAAGCCGTATCTGTTCCGAAAGTGGACGGATTTACTGTTTAGAGGCCATATATGGGTCAAGGGTGGCCAGACTTATCCCAGGCCCACGTTGGTGTCCGACAACCTCCCAAGATGCCACCCGCGGCCCGCAGGCCATCGGAAGTGACCAAATGTACCCCCGAAAGTTTACCCCCGAAGACCAGGCTCCAGATGGGGGCCGGATTTTCCCATAGGCCCCCGGGGCTTCCCGGAATTACCCCCGAGAGGACTCCTCCTCCGCCCAGACCCATAGGTATGACCGAATTTACCTCCAGGTCGCAGGGTGTGGCCGGACTTACACTCGAGAGGCAATCCCCGGTCACCAGGCCCACGGGTGTAGTTGGATTTACCCCCGAAAGATTACCCTAGTTCTCTGGGAATGGCCGGACTTACATCCTGGCTCCCGGGTGTGGCCGGACTTCCAGCCGAGCGGCTATCCCCGCCGCCAAGGCCTCTGTGATTGCGTAATTTATCCCCATGTCCCCAAGTATGGCAGACCATACCCCGAGAAGCCAACCCCGCCCCCCCATGGTCCGGGGTGTGGCCGGACTTAACCCCAGGCCCACGGGGGTGGCTGAATTTACCTCCGACAGACCACCACCAAAATCTACATCTCGGGAGGTGGTGAACTTATCCCCAGACCTCCGCGGGTGGGACCCCAGGTAAAATAAGTAATATGGATAAAATAGTTCATTTTTATTTACTTCAACTAGAAGGTTAGATATCCAATAATATTATTAACAATAATATACCTCTTATTTGGTTTTAGTTAAGATTGAAGATGTAAAGGAAGAGATCGGAAGGAAAGGGAATATGGGAATATACAAATTAAGTATGATTAATGATAGGATAAATAATAGTATTTTGAAGGTTAATGGATTGAAGAAATAAAATTTATTTATTTATTAATTTGTAATAAGAGATTAAAGTAGAATAATAATAAAAAAAATTCTTAGATTTATAAAGTTAAATCAATAGTTTAATTCGAAGTTAAAGTGTAAAATATTATTTTAAGAATTATTATGAAAGAGTAGTATAGGATTAATTATAAAAATGATTATTCTGGGATAGGTTTTAGCTGTAAAGTGTGTCTGTAGAATGTTGAGGAGGAAGGGGGTAAGATTTTAGGGGATTATAAATAAAAATAATTATTATTTTAAGATATATATAGTAAATATTATTTTTTAATGCAATTAAAATGTTATATATTAACTAATATCATTTGTTAATAGAATCAATTGTTAATAGAAAAAATAATTTGATTAGATTTGCGATAATTTGTTAAGAGACTTTAGTAATTCTAAACTTTAGTAAACTTTAAAAACTTTAGTAAAAGTTTAGTTTAGTTGGGGGAAAAGGGGAAAAAATTTTCATTATTTATTTACATTGTTTTTCAATCGAGGGTGTATTCATTATATTCAATGTAAAGGCCAATTATTAGAATGAATAGAAATGTAAATGAGTAAGTAATAATAAAGGGATTAAAATTTATTGAGATAAAAATTAATGTAAGAAGAAGTGCAATTTCAATATCGAAAATTAAAAAGATTTGTCTAATAATAAAAAATTGGGTTCTAAAAGATAATCGAGCCCTAGATGATGGGTTAAATCCGCATTCAAATGGGGATATTTTTTCTAT
>NW_012130135.1:33825-38631 GCF_000143395.1 Atta cephalotes
AGGTTATTATAAATAAATATTTAAAATATTAAGGGATAAAAAACAGATAAAAGTAATAAAAAAAATAAAAAATATATTATACATTTATAATTATGTCTATTAAATAGAGTATAATATTGTAGAGTATAATATTGTATTATTTATGGTTTAGTTAAAGAAATCAAATAAAAAAAAGAATCTTTTATTTATTTTAAAATTAATTTAAATGTAGTTATTATTTATTATAAATAAAAAATAATTAAGCGAAAAGATAATAATATAATTTGTAAGTTGTATATTATATATGAGTATGTTTGTGTAAGAGGAATATTAAAATTTTAAAGATAAATTAGTTAGTTAAATTATTAATATATAATATATAATATAATGAAAGGAATTAAATAAATTATTATTGATAAAATTGATAAATTCAGTTTTGAAAATTAGTTATATTAGTAGATTCAATAGCAATAGGTATAAATCTGTGATTTATACCACAAATTTCAGAATATTGACCAAAAAATAGTCCGTGTTGATTTATAAATAATAAAGTTTAATTAAGTCGTCCGGGGATAGAATCTGTCTTAATTCCTGTCTTAATTCCTAAGGATGGGATTGCTCATGAATGAATTACATCTATTGAGATAGTAAGTATTCGAATAGGATATTTACATGGTAAGACGCAACGATTATCAACATCAAGAAGACGGAATTCGTTTGTTATAAGTTGGTCAGTGGAGATAAAGGAATCAAAATCAATATTGGAGAAATCCAAGTACTCATATCTTCAATATCACTGGTGGCCTAGTGATTTAACAGTTAGATTTACGTTAAAAATTTCATCAGTGAGGTAAAGAACTTTAATTGAGGGAATGGCTATAGCAATAAGGATGAATATGGGAAGAAGAGTTCATACGATTTCAATTGTTTAATTTTCTAATAAAAATCGATGAATTAATTGTTTAAATATTAGTCTAAATGTGATAAATAAAATTAAGATTGTAATAAATGTTACAATAATTATAGCAAAATCATAAAAAAAAATCATTAAATAAGTAGGGGAGTTAGAGTCTTGAAGTGAAATAGATCATGTATTAATTTTTAATAAAGGATATATATATAAATAATAAATTTATAAAAAAATCTTTTTAATTGAAGCTTAAATTCAATGCCACTGTTCTGCCATATTAAAGTTTAATAAATAAATATTAAGTATAGGCATAGGTAAAGTTAGATAATTAAAAAGGAATAAATTGAAAAAGGTAAGCAAGTTAGAGAGGGTGGAGTATTGAATTATTTAATTATTATAAAATATTATTAGTTTGAATGAGTTTTATGCCATTGAAGGGATTTCTGCAAATATATGATTTAGCGGGGGATACTTTATCATTCTAAAGAAGAATTAATGTAGAAAATATTAATAATGAGTTTTTTAGATAGGGCTTCTCAAATAATGAATAGCAAGATTGATAGCCTTAAAATAGATATTAATAAATAGAAGAGATAATATTTTAAGATAAGTATGAGTCTGGATAATCTGAGTAACGACGAGGTATACCTTTAAAACCAAGAAAATATTGTGGGACGAAAGTTAAATTGACATCAATAAATATAGATGGGAATTGAATATTTAAATGAAAATTATTTAACCTAAATCCAGTAATTAAGGGGAATCAGTGAATAAATACAGCGATAATTGAGAACATAGCTCCTATGGAAAGTACATAGTGGAAATGTGCTACTACACCTAATAAGTGAAGAACAATGTCGATGGAAGAATTAGAAAATATATTTCCTGTGAGACCTCCTATGGAAAATAAAAAATAAATCTAAAGACTATCATAATGCAGGATTGTTGTTGATTTGTATACCATGAAGGGTAGCCAATCTTCTGAAAATTTTAATACCTGTTGGAATTGCAACAATTTTACCTGAGATAAAATAAGTACGGGTATCAACATCGAGGCCAACAGTGAATATATGGTGAGCTCATACAATAAATCCTAATAGTCCAATAGCAATTATGATCTAAATTATTCTTAAAGTTTCGAAAGTTTCTTTTTTTCCTCTTTCGTTTATAATAATATGAGAAATTAGGTCAAATCCTGGGAGAATTATAATGTAAACCTCGGGATGTCCAAAAAATCAAAATGTTGATAAAGAATGGGGTCTCCCCCGCCAAAAGGGTCAAAAAATGAAGTATTTATGTTTCGATCAGTTAATAATATAGTAATAGTTCCAGCAAGGATGGGAAGAGATAGGAGTAGTAGGATCTGTTATGAGAATCTGTTATGAGAATTGATCAGACTAAAAGGGGGATTTTATTTTGAAATATAGATTTTAGATGTATATTTAAAATTGTTGAAATAAAATTAATTGCCCCTAGAACAGAAAACATTCCAGCAATATGAAGAGAAAAAATGGTTAGGTAACTGAGGAATATGTGGGATGTTAGGGGATGGTAGAGAGTTCAGCCTGCCCCGGTTCCTGTATATATAAAATTTCAGGATAAGAAGAGTTAATGATGGTGGTAAGAGTCAAAATCTTACATTATTCATTCGCGGGTAAGCTACATCCGGAGATCCTAATATTAGTGAAATTAGGAAATTTGCAAATCCGTCAATTAAGGTATAATTGTAAAGAAAATTATAATAAAAACATGATTAGTAACTAGGGAATTATAAATTTGATCGTTATTAATTAGGCTGCTGCATGATCTTAGCTCTAATCGGATAATTATACTTATAGATGATTCAAATAAACCAGGACAGATAGCTAGGATAAAAAATTCCAATATCTTTGTGATTGGTAGAAAATGATCGTTTATTCATAGATAATAGAATTATAAAAAAAATTTAATTAATTATAGATGAATAAAATTAATATAATTATAAGTAAAAAAATAAATTATGAGTATAATAATATGTATATTTATTTATTTATTAAAATTTTATATTTAATATCAGTAAAGCATGATTTGAATTAATGTATAAATTATATGAATATAAATATAAAAAATTTTATAAACTTAAGGAAATAAAAAATAATGTTATGTCTGATTAAAGTAATAAATTGTAAATTTATTTAAGAAATTAATAATTTAATTTATTAATAACATTTAAAATATTTTATATATTTAAAATTTATTAAATTTGAAAAATATTAAAAATTATAAATAGTAATAATAAAATTAATAAAACAATTTAATTAATCAATATATTGTAATTAAAAAAATTAATTTAAAAAATTTTAAATAAATTTAAATAATATATATATATATATATATAATATATGTGGTAAGATTTATAAAAAAATTATTTTCTAAACTTTGAAAGTTTAAAGTTTATTTGTATAACTTAAAATCTTTTAAATAAATAAAAAAATAAAAATAGTATTGTTATAATGATTTAATTTAAATAATTTTGATTCAAATTTAAATAAGAATAAAGAATAAAATAATATATTATAATATTATAAATAAATAATATAAACAAAGATCTAAATATTATTAAAATTATAATGACAATTAAATTATTTAATTTTATAAATAAAAAGATTGAATATCATTTCAAAAAAAATATTGAAAATGGGGGGAGATCAGCCATATTATAAAGTATAAATAAAAATAATACATTAAAATTAATATTATTAGAATATAATTATAGAATTCTTTTAGAGATGATTAAAAGGTATAAAAAAGTTAGAAAATATTTATATAATAAAGTGTAATGATGAAAGTATATATACAAACATATACATAATTTATTTCATCAAAATAATTCTTTTAGATCAGGCATATCTTTAATTAATTTTTATTTGAATTATGTTATAATTAAAAAATGAGTTTTGTAATAAATTCATTATTTTTATAGATAATTTTTTATATTATTTTTTTTTTAATCCAATAAAATTGTAAAGAAGTGAAAGGGATTAATAATAAAATATTTTTAAGTATTTGATTAATAAATTACTAAAATAACATAAAATAAGATAAATTTAATTTTAATAATTTATTAGTATGAAGAATATTAAGATTAAGATAAATTAAACTAGGAATTAATAAATAAGAGAGAATTTTCTCTATATGTAGAATATGAGTCTAAAAGCTTAGGAATTTAGCGTACTTACTTTATAAATAATAATAGAAATAAAAAATATTATTTAATGGTAAAAATTTTATTTAACTAAGTTTATAATTTATTGTATAAGCGTAAAAAAGATAATATATATAAGATAGAATAATAATAAAATTAAAAATTAAATATAAATAATGTTATAATTAGAATAAATAAAGTTTTATAAATGATAAAAATATTAAAATGAATTAATTGAATAAAGAAAAATAAGAATTATGTTTAAATTGAAAAATATCAAAAATTTTAATTTAAAGAAAAATAGTTCATTTACAGTGAAAAGCTTTTATAGTGAAATTAAAATATTTAAAAATAATTATAGAAAATAAAATATTATTAGTTAAAAAAGAAAATAATGATAAATAAAAAATAATAAAAATAAAATTTTATATATAAACAATTTATTAATTATAAATTAATTATATGGTTATATAAATAATTAAAGTTTTTGTATAAATAACAATAAATAAAGAATAAGATTAATAAATAAATTAATTAAAATAAAAATATAATTAATCTATAAGAATGAAATTTATTTAATTATTTATTATTAAGATTGAAAAGGATGATTAATATCAAATAAAATTAATATAGAAAATAAAATAGGGGGAAAATGATGAAATAATATAATTTATATTATTTTAAAAAATATTTTATTAGAATTAATTATTAAATAATAAGAATAATTATTTTT
>NW_012130135.1:42101-47274 GCF_000143395.1 Atta cephalotes
CTAAATATTATAAGTAAATTTAATTAATTAGTATTAAGGAGATAATAAATTTGATAATAAATTATTTTTAATAAAAATAATTTTTTGTATGGTAGAATATGTATTAAGATATTTATATTACATATATTAAGAATAATTTATTTTTTGAGATAATTAAATTATAAGTGAAACTAGGATTAGATACCATATTATTATAAAATAAAATTAGAAAAATTAAAAATAATTGTGAATCATTAAATTTAAATAATTTGGTATTTCAAAAAGTTAGAGAAACTTGTTTTATAAATGATAGTCTACGAAGGTCTTGATAGAAATTTTATGTATTGTTGTTTAAAAATTATTTTATAAGATGTATAATTGATAAATTGTATTAATTTTAAAATTTGAATTCAAATCAAAATGTAGAATTGTTAAGTAGGAATGAGTTACATTTTAGTGAATAAAAAAGTATTTTAAAAGTTTTAAATATTTTGAATATGTAGGATTTAATAGTAAATGGCATCCTTGATAAGTAGCTTCACGAAGAATATCTCGTCATCATAAATATATACAAATTAAAGTACCTGGGTTTGAGAGTGATAAAATAGGAGTGTAAAAATTATGGAATCATCTAACAGTACAGTAAGTTACTAAAAGAAATATTCAGAGATCAGGGACAAGGGGTAACTAAATAGAAGGAGTGATTATGATTACGATTTGTCATAAAATTAAGAATTAAAAATAGAGATTGATATTATTTAAGTTTCTCTACTGTATAAGGTTGATAAAATGGAGAATGCGTAAGCTTGAAATATAGATATTGAAATTTCAAGGATATAAAGTAAAATTTGAGTGGAAACTAAAATGAAAAGTATAAATGAATTAGAAATATTTAATCCTGAAGAACCTAGATAGGTTAATAGTAAGTGTCCTGCAATTATATTTGCAGTTAGATGAATAGATAATATGAAAGGACGAATAATTAAGCTAATTGATTCAATAATAACTATAAATGGTATTAGTATAAAAGGAGTTTCGGATCGGGTTAAATTGGTGAATAAGTTACTTAAGTAATTTATAAATCTGTATAATATTATGGAATAATATTATGAAAAAGTTCGGCCACCGGGAGCCTGGTCTTCGGGGTAGACTTTCGGGGATACATCTGGTCACTCCCGATGGTCTGGGGGCCACGGGTGGCATCTCGGAGGTTTGTCAGGACAACCTGAGGGCCTGGGATAAGTCCGGCCACCCTTGACCCATTAATGGCCACTAAACGATAAATCCAGCCCGAATAGACATGCTAGACGGTAAATACGGCCAACCCCGGATATGATCTCTAAACGATAAATACAACACCTCGGATATGGCATCTAAATCCGGGTATCTTCGGTTAGGATATGATCTTTAAACGGTAAATCCGACTCGGATATGGCCTCTAAACACTAAATCCAGCCACACTCGGCCCGAATATTGCTTCTAAACGGTAAATCCGTTCACACTCGGCCTGGATGTAGCATATTAATGGTAAATCCGACCGGATAAGTCCTCTAAACGGTAAATCCGGTCACCCTTGGCATGGATATGGCCTCTAAACAGTAAATTTAGCTACCATCAGCATGTATGTGATTTCTAACCTATAAAATCGAACACCATATGCCCATATATAGCCTCTAAACGGGAATTCCGGCCCGTATGTGGCTTCTAAACGTGAAACAGGCAATTCGCGGCCCTTATATGATATCTAAACTCTACATCAGGCTATCCTCGTTCGTATATGACCTTTAAACGGTAAATCCGAGAATCCTCGTCCAGATCATGGCCAATAAACGGTATATTCTGCCTGCCTCCGAACGTATATGGTCTTTAAATCCGGCCACTTTCGATCCGTATATGACCTCTAATCTATAAATCCGACCATCATATGCCCATATGTGGCCTCTAAACGGTAAATCATGGCTATCCTCGACTTGTAAATGGCCACCAAACAGTAAATCCGACCTGTATATGGCCCTTAGATGGCCTCTAAATGGTAAATCTGACCACTCTCGATACGTATATGGCCTCTAAACTATAAATACGAAAAATTTCGGGTTAGATAAGGCCTCTAAACGGTAAATTCTGACAATTTCTGCCCAGATATGTCATATAACTGACAAATATGTTCAATTTCCAGCAATACCTCAAAAAACCGGCCACTTTCGGACCAAAAATGGCCACTATATGGTAAATCCGGCCACTTTCGACCCATATATGGCAGCTAAATGGTAAATCCGGCCACTTCGTCCCATATATGATAGATAAATGGTATATCCTGCCACATTCGGTCCAGATATTACCTCTAAACGGTTCAATAGGCCATTTCGGCACAGATATGGCCTATTAACGCTAAATACGATAACATTCTGCTCAGATATGACATATAAACGGTAAATCCGTCTATTTTCGGCCCAGATGTGTCCTCTAAACGGTAAATCCGGCCACGTTCGCCCATATATATCTATTAAACGGTAAATTCGTACACTTTCAGCTAAGGTGTGGCCTTTAAACGGTAAATCCGTCCAATTTCAGCCCTGATATGGTTTCTAAATGGTAAATTCAATGGTACGTCCAATTTCGACTCAGAAATGACCTCTAAACATTAAATTTACCGTTTAAATTCATCAAAGACATATCTTGGTTGGAATGGACCTAATTTGTTATTTAGAGGCCTAAACTGGCCCGAAAGTGACCGGATTTACCGTTTAGATGACATGTCTGGGCTGAAAATGGCTGGGTTTCCCGTTTAAAAGCCATATCTAGGCATAAAATGGCCGAATTTACCGATTAGTAACCATATCTGGCCCGAAAATGGCTGGATATATCGTTTAGAGGCCATATCTGGGCCGAAAGAGTCTGAATTTACCGTTTAGATGCCATTTCTGAGCCGAAAATGGCCGAGTTTAATTTTTAGAGGCCATTTCTGGGACGAAACTGGTCGGATTTACCGTTTAGATGACATACCATTGCCGAAAGTGGCCGGATTAATCGTCTAGAGACCATATCTGGCGTATTTACAGTTTAGAAACCATATATGGACTAAAAGTTGCCGGACTTAGCGGTTGGAAGCCATATCTAGTCCGAAAGTGAATTTACCGTTTAGATGCCATATCTGGGCTGAAAGTGGCCGTATATACAGTTTATATTCCATATCTGCACCGAAAGTTGCCGGATTTGCCGTTTAGAGGCCATATCTTGGCCGAAAGTGGCCGAGTTTACCGTTTAGAAGCCATATCTAGGGATCAAGTAGCCGGATTTACCATTTAGAGGCCATATCTTCGCCGAAACTGGCCGAATTTACTGGTCAGAAACATTATCTGCACAGACATTGCCCGGAATTTTCATTTAATGGCCATATCTGAAAATCCGAAAGTGGCTGTATTTATCGTTTATAGGACATATCTGGTCAGAATGTTACCGGATTTACCGTTAAGAGGCCATATATATATAGAAGTCGTGTCTGGGCCCAAAATGGTCGGATTTATCGTTTACATGCCATATCTAGCCCGGAACTAGTTAGATTTATCGTTTAGAGAACATATCTGGGCCGAAAATGGCCATATTTACCGTTTATAGGCCTTATCTGTGCTGAAAGTGACTGGATTTACCGGGTCTGGGCAGAAAGTAGTGGAATTACTGTTCAGAGACCGTATCTGGGCCGAAAGTGGAGGGATTTTCCTTTTATACTTGTATCTCGACCGATAATGACCGAATTAACCGTTTAGAGGCCATACCAGAGCCGAAAGTAATCGGATTTACCTTTTAGATGACATATCGGGCCTAAAGTGGTCGGATTTACAGTTTAGAGGCCATATCTGGGCCGAAAGTGACGAATTTCAATTTAGTGGCCATGTCTCGGCCGAATGTGACGTGATTTACCGTTTGGATGCCATATATGGGCCCTTAATGGCTGGATTTACAGTATAGAGGACATATCTGGGTCGAAAGTTGCCGGATTTACCGTTTAGAAGGCATATTTGGTCCGACAGTGGGCGGATTTAACATTTGGAAGCCATATCTGGGCCGAAAGAGGCCGGATTTACCGTTTATAGGCCATATCCCGTTTCGCGGCCATATATCCTCTAAACGACAAACTCGGCCACTGTCAGCCTTGATATGTCATCTAAACAGTAAATCAGGCCACTTTCAAACCACATATAGCTTCTTAACGGTAAATTCAGCCTCTTTCGACCCAGATATGATCTGTAAATCCGTCCACTGTCGGACCAGATATGCGGCAATAAACGGTAATTCCGGCCAGTATCTGTCCAGATATGATCTCTGAACCAGCAGACCAGCACTTCCGATCTTATGAAGAAGTAAAAAATTGGATCGATTCGTGGATAGCCTCAAAAGATGACCAGTTTTTTCGACGCGGGATTCGTACGCTACCCGAAAGATGGGAGAAAGTAGTGGCCAGTGATGGACAATACTTTGAATCATAAATGTATAACCAGTTTTTTACAATAAAGCCTCGAATTTCGGAAAAAAACGGCGGAAGCAAAGTTGTCCACCTAATATATTCTTTAATTGGGGCTGTGCGAGCTATTTCACAAACTTCATCATATGAGATTAGTTTAATTATAATTTTTTTAGTTTAAATAATTTTATGGAAAAGATATTTTTTTGGATTTTATGAAAAGGCATGTTAAGTACATTATTTTTGGTATTTTTTGTAAGAGTGTCAGCGGAATTGAATCGTAGGCCGATAGATTTTGTTGAGTAAGAGTTAGTTCCAGGGTTTAATGTGGAGTTTTAGAGAGATGTTTGCTTTGATTTTTATAACTGAGTATATATGATTATTTTTTTCATGTATTTAATAGTGGAAATATTTACTAATTTAATTGGATTATGATGATCGTGGTTGTATATTAATTTGAAAGCATTTTTAATTAATTTAATACGTGGGATATTACCACGAATGCGGTATGATGAGTTAATATATTTATGTTGAAAGATTATTTTACCTTCTATTTTAAATTTTATGATTTTTATTTTGATATTCAAATTTATATTTGTATTTATGTAAGATGGGATTAGTAAGTAGGGGATAGGAGAAAGAATAAAAATAGTATAACAGTATTTTAAATAGTAATTGAAGAGATTATTTAATTTGTGTATATATATATATATATATATATATATATATATATAT
>NW_012130135.1:48147-58694 GCF_000143395.1 Atta cephalotes
CCACTACGCTAAAGCCATCTATAGGAAAACGGCGGAAGCAAAGTTGTACACCTAATATCTGTGTGCAAATAGGATTCATGTTACACGGCATTATTTGATAAAGGAAACCTTTGTTTTCTAAACAGGAATAACCTTCAAGAATCACACATATGTCAATATCATGTTTTCGAACAGCAAGAAGACGTGAAAATTGATCGTATATTCTTATGATGCATGATGAACAATATTTTCCATAACCATCAGTGTAGTAGAACTCAGTAGCACATCTTTTTCATAGGACGGAAAGTGTTTATTTGAGCTTGATTTAAATCTCGATATATTCAATCATCATCATCATTCTCCATGTCACTGCCGAAACACGAATCATCTGACAGAGTATGATCTTCATCGGACATTTCCTGGTCATTTCTTCACGTTGATCATTTTATTTCTTTTTCCATTACTTCTCATGAGATGCAAAATTCATTTTTCCATTAAACATATACAAACATATAACACCGATATAACGTTGAAGAAACTTCAAATTCGATTGCTGACTGCATGAGTGTATCTTTTTATATACTAAGCTTGTCGCGTCATTTCTTTAATACGTTGCGTGTCTTAATGTGTTTTTAACGTATTTGAACGTTTTCGATGAGCGATTTTATTACAATCACAGCGATACGCTAAAAAATTCTTATTTGAAAAGAGTGTGGGAACAGATATACGTTATTGCTGTAATGTGTATATTAGTATAATAAAAAAAAAGGTGTAATAAATAAAATTTTCGATTAAAAAAGATTCGATTTAATATGCTCACCTTAGACAAACAAGGTTCAAGTGTATGGTCAGAGTGCATTCTTATAATACGTGCTATTCCAATAGATCAGTCACTTAGTTTCCACTGCGACCACCGCAGAAGAAACATCTGTGAAAATATTATATATACTTTAAAACATTTATAATTTAGAGTTGTGATTTTCCCTTTTACTCTGTGTAAAAATTGATAAACAATATTGTTCGTCGATAATGCATTTGATTCGCGGTAGAGAACTTGAATTGCGAAACTTGTAATACTAATACATGCTATGAAAATAGATCGAATCAATTTAATTTAATACATTTATGCAATTACTACGGGAGAATCTCATATCCTTCAATCATATCGCAATTATTCTTCAAAATATAAAGTATCTAAAAAGAAAAAAATCCCTACTTTGGGATATGTAAAAAAATGTGGAAGGGAGCAATATTTAAAAGAAGACCAACATCATCACATCAGTCTCTCAGACAGATTTGATGGGCAGCTATCACGAACTTCTCCGAGAAAAAAATCTCAAACTACGAACTATTACGTTTCGATTCAACAAGATAAAGCACGTGGGGGACAATACGTGTAAGTTTGTTCAATTACATAAAAAATACATACATTTTATATATTATACATTTTTCTACGTATTGCTTATTTTCTATTTCTTTTACAGTGTATTTCTCATTCGAAATCTCGCTACACTCTTTACATCTTGGGAAGAAGATACTCATTAACGCCTGCGGCTTATAAATATTTAGATATAGGAATCAGCGTAGGACTTATATCCCATGTGGAAATTGCAATTGGTGATACCGGATAATCCTGCTTTACGCAACATGAAAGGCATTCATCAAATGCGAGGATATTGAACAGCTCCTGCGGTCTGTAATTATCCATCAGCCATCATTCCTAACCATTCAAAGTCTGAATGTGGAATTTTGTAAACTATATGATACATACAAAGTAAAATTATTATTATGCGGCATATATTTGTATATGCTATAAATCTTGCTTTTCATGCTTGATTTCGAACATTGATCTCGAACATGTATATTTAGGACTATCTCAGAATGTGTATAACACGAGTGAGAAATTTAAACATTTTATTTCCTATTTACATCAAGAATGTGTTACTAATAAACGCGATGCTGTAAATATTGGGAAAAAGTTCGTTTTTCCTGTTAGATGGCATTAAAAAAACGCTACGAACTTTTTCCCATACCTAATATGTTGCACAATATTTGTGATAAAAGTTCCCTTAGATTGGGTTGTCCAGAAAGTTCGTGCGACTAACATATATAATTTAATAAATGTATACTATATATAACATATATAATTTAATAAATGTATAAAATTTAAATCTTCTGCGTTTCAATTTTCAACATCGGCACGAACTTTCCGGACAACCCAATAGAATGTAAATTGGTAGCATACGCTTTGAATCAAATTGTATATCATACGTTATGCAGATACAAAAAAAAGAAATGTGAATATTAAAAAATAAATATTAATAAATATTATTCTGTGTTTAAAATTATTTATTCCTTTGTCTCTACTATTCCTTCATCATACTCCGCATATTAGTTGATAAGGCGTTCCTTACAATTAAAATTCACACTTAGACGCTAAGTCACATCATTTAAAAAATCCTTAAATGAATACCCTTAATAAGATCGAGAAGAAAAGACAACGAGGGGGAAAGTACAATGGAAAAGAAAGAGAAAGCGCGAAAAACGTGGTAAGTATAGGACTGCAACAGGAGGAAGAGAGAGAGCATGAGTAAGTATAGACCTGCAATGTTGAAGGGAGAGAATTGCACCTTAATGGGTGGAAGAGAATAACATGGTGGGCCCTGTCTCTCTCCCAGGTCCCCTCGCCCAGTGACGTCGATCCCCTCTTCCTCGGTCCCCTTGCCTAATGACGTCAGACTCTCCCTCGAATGCCACGTCTAGCAACGTACTTCTCCCACCCTCGGACCTTCTCACACACACACACACACACACACACACACACACACACACACACACGCACACACACGCACACACGCACACACATCCCGTATACGTACTAACACGAATTGATCCAGAACCGATTTAGTATATCTACTCGTTTATCGTTATACTGTTATTGAATTTGGTAAGTGTTAACATAAAATGTCATGACTTATTTCGAACTATAATTAAATTAACTTTGGATTAATATAACAAATGTTTCAGCTTACAAAGTCTTCTTCAATGCTACAACGCAGATATACAATCTTAAATTAACAAACAAAGAAAAACGGATACAATAAAAATTTAAAAACCATCAATGATAAAGTGTCAAAATATAAAAAAATATTTAAAAAATATTAAAAAATTCGAACGTTAATAAGTATCCCTCCAGATGACAATAAACTAGGAACATTTAAATACTTCAGTCAACAAGATTGCAAGATACTCGTATTATCTCTGAGAATATTCCTCTTGCAAGAATAGAATAAAAAATAATTTTGAATTTCACAATAAATTAACTGGAATGACGATTGACAAAATAGAGACAATGATTTCATTAAATGTTACTTCTCTGTTCACTAATGTTCCATTGGATGTTGCGCTGGATGGATTGATGGAAAGGTAGGATTCCATTAAAGGTGCCATAAAAATACCAAAGAATAAATTAATTAATGCGGTCAAATTTGTCTTAACATTAATATATTTTACTTTTAATGGGATTATTTACAAACAAACTTTTGGCACACCTATAAGTTTCCTTTCCCCTACTATTTCTGACATTTTCATGGAGGATTTGGAAGAGAGAGTGTTTAATTCTTTACAATTTCGGGTTTTTGCATATTTTAGATAGGTTTATGTTGATGATGTCTTTATGATTGATCTAAAGATAAGGTCACTCAAATTTTAAATTCATTTAATGAATAAATAATAATGAAGAAAACTATTATCTGAATTTTTTGGATTTATCACTCATCAATAAAAACAACACTATTATTTTAGATTGTTACCAAAAAAAGACATTTTCGAGCAAGTATTTATCGTTTTATTCGAATCATCTCGTATGTCATAAGATAAGGACCATATATAATTTAGATAGAATGATCTTATTGTCAAATTCTATATTCTATAATAAGAACATAGAATTTATAATAGAGAATTTGAAGGATAACGGTTATCCTTGAGAAATAATTTTTTATTATCTTAACAAAAGGAAATTTTTAATCAAAAGTTTAGCTTGTAAAAAATCCACGTTGGTTAATAACATCAACTCAGATAACATTGATACTGATAGAAAATTTGAGAGAAATAATAGTTTTCCCATATATAAGATCTACTTCTAATAAAATTACTAAGTCTATGATAAATCCAAAAACATGATTGTAGGTGCTTAAACACTAAACTTTAATACCAGATTTGTAAATATGAAACCGGAATTTTTTTATAGAAAATACACGTTTATCGCATGAAAATGATAAAAAATATTTTATTCGAAGTATTGTCCATCGGTAGCTATACATTTTCTCCACCTGTTTGACAATTTGTGGATGCCACGCCAAAAAAATTGTTGCTCTTTTGAGCAAACTAGTCATCTAGCCATTTTCGTACATCTTCGTAAGAAGTGAAGCGCTGCTGAGCAAGTGCGTATCCCATCGATGCAAATAAGTGATAATCGGACGGAGTCAAGTCTGGTGAGTAAGCCGCATGCGAAAGTATTTCCCAATCAAATGTCTCGTTTCCTTGACCAGTTTTGCTGTGTGTGATGGTGCATTATTATGAAGCAAAATCACTTTGTGTTACCTTTTTTGATATTCCGGTCGTTTTTTACACAAAGCTTGATTTAAATTGATCATTTGTTATCGGTAGTGTTCAGTATTAACTGTTTCGCCAGATTTTAGTTGCTCATAATAGATCACACCTTTCTGATCCCATCAAACACAGAGCATTGTCTTCCGTCCATAGCGATTTGGCTTTGCAGTCGATGGTTCGCCTGGAGTTACCCTCTTTTACACTTAGGATTCTCAAAATATATCTACTTTTCATCGCCAGTCACAATTCGATGGAGCAATGACTTTCTTTTGTACCTGGCGAGCAGTATTTCGCAAGTGATATTTCGATTTTCCTGCTGTCTTTCATTCAGTTCATGTGGAATTTTCCTATCTTCTGAATCTTTCCCATGGATTTTAAACGTATGGAGACGGCTTCTCGTGTCACATTCAATTGATTCGCGAGTTGTTGTTGAGTTTGCGTCATCCTCATCTAACAATGCTTGCAATTCGCTGTCTTCAAACTTTTTCGTTGGTTTTTCACGTTCTTCGTTTCTCACGTCAAAATCGCCACTTTTGAATTTTTTACATCACTCAAAACACTGTGATTTACCAAGAGCATGCTCACCGTAAGCTTCGACAAGCATTCGATGCGATTCTGCAGCAGTTTTCTTCAAATGGTAATAGAAAATCAATGCTGTCCGCAAATCGTAGTTTCCAGGCACAAAATTCGACATGTTCAACGCTATTACAAACTGTACTGTTGTATGAAACTTGTATTGTTGTGAATTGAAAATCTTTATTAGATGTCAGAACAAGAAAATGGCGTCAATGGCGCCGTCTGATGGCAACTACATTGATAGCTATGGCTATTGGTAAATTCCGGTTTCATATTTACATACCTGGTAAATTTATTAAAGTTCATAAAGACAAAAATCAACATGAAAAAAATAATAATTTCATATATAAAGTAAATTGTATATATAAAATAATTGCGATGTATCGTATGTTGACCAAATGAAGAGACAATTGCAGACAAGAATTAAAGAACATCGCAATAATATAAAATTAGACCATTCTAAATACTCGTAATCTCGAAACATATCGCAGAAACTAATCATGACTTTAATTGGGAAAAAGTTAGTATTCTTGATTTTGAAAAGAATTATCGTAAGAGAAATATTTCTGAAATGATACACATTAAAGAACAAAAAAAACGGTTTAAATTTAATGAAAGATACTAAGTTATTGGATAACTCCTATTTTAACATATTTGACGATATACGAGAATATAAATGATCACAGTTTTGAACAGACTTGTTTTTACATTCGATTTTATTGACTTACTTTTATTTGACTTACACTTCATATCAGTTAATTTTCAAAACGAGCAACAATCAGTATTTTTATTGTACTTAATCGGATCTTTAATTGAGAGTTTAGATTACAGTATTTTATATAAACTGTAAGTTATTATTTGATTTTGTATCTCTTATTTACACTAATAACATATTATCTTAATAAATCTATTTGTTCTATAGAATATTATAAAATACTCGTAATTAAAGAATTTTCAAATCGTTTGATACAAGTCTGTGACAAATTAGATTCTCGATCTCAATCGAGGAATTTGGCTAATCTATTTTATCGATGAACATAATCAATCTACTCTTGACTGAAATATCCAAATGTTTCTAGCTTATTGTCTGGCGGGATACTTATTGACATTCGAATTTTTTTATATTTTTAAAAATATTTTTTTTATATTTTGACATTTCACCATTGATGGTTTTTAAATTTTCATTGTATCCGTTTTTCTTTGTTCATTAGTTTAAGGTTGTATTTCTGCGTTGTAGCACTGAAGAAGGCTTTATAAGCCAAAACGTTTGTTAATTATATTAATCTAAAGTTAATTTAATTATAGTTCTATAGAAATAAGTCATGACATTGTGTTAATTTTTAAGAAAATATATGAGCATTTTTTACTCTATTGGTAAGTATTCTTTATTTATTTCTCAATTTCTAATTTCCTTTTTAGGTATCTAGGTAAGGTAGGTATTCTAAGCAATTTCAACGACAACTATCGTATTTTCAGTAAGTAATTCTCTTTTAATTTTATTTTTATTCATTTTCTTGTATTCTAAACTCATTCTAATTCTTTATTTTTATTTCAGGTGCGTCATTGATGCTGCTGGAGATAATATATATATATATATATATATATAGGATGAGTGAGTCACCAGAATCCGGACAAATTTCAATTTAAATTTTCCGCTATATTGTATCTCCGTCAGAGTTGTTGTTGGCGTCCGAAAAAACTTCATGCTTCTAAATATTCTCAAAATGACAGCGATGTTGAAACCAAATGCGCAGTATAATCGAAGGCCTTCACGCTGGGTGTTCAGCAATGAAAATAATTCAGTTTTTTGGATACCCGAGATCAATCGTTTATAACGTGGCAAAATATACAGCTTTAGAACAGTTCAACAAAGGTTCCAATATGCCAGCAAGGAAGAATCACTCGAAAGAACTCACCGCGAGGATCCCCGCAGTCGTTGAAAGGGCTCAAGCACTGATTTCGCATGATTCAGGGCAATTGTTCGAAAATTAGCATCAATTGTTGGTGTAAGGGAACCAACAATGCGTCGAATTGTCAAGGAGGACCTTCAATACAAATTGTACACATTAAAAATACGACAGATGCTTTTTGAGATTGCCAGGACAAGTTGAGTTGCTCGCTGCAATCTGTTATTGTGTTCTTTGAAAAACGAAACTTCAGGATGAATCAAGTTCATTGCTGACGAAAAATTTTTTACTGTTGATGCCAAAATTAACCAGAGGAATGACCAATGGTTCGCCTACAATCCTGTTGCCAGAACGAAATTTCCGGCCAATGTTAGGTATTGTATCCAATGAGGATGATGTCATGCCATCACATTTCTTTAAAAAAGGAAAAACTATCACAAAAGAATTGTATTTACGCGTTCTGATGAATGTAATGAAGCCGTGGATGGAAACTGTGGCGTCCGAAAGGCCATATATTTTTTAGCAAAACGATGTACCGCTCATACGAGTCATTTGATTCAAAATTGGCTCTCAGACAATGTCGATATTTGTTTTGATTTCCAAGGAATTCTGGTCTCCCAACAGCCCAGATTTAAAGTCCCTTGGACTACTGCGTAGTTGAAAGAGTCACAAACAAGCCTCGGCATCTCATGTGATGTCATTGGAAGGCTGCTGTTGTGGCAGTATTCGTCGGCAGCGCTACATTATAGCGTGAGAATGCTTCACACCGAGAATAGAGGCCATCATTTAAGCTAATGAGGGATATATCGAATAACTGTGCTCTACAGGGATCCCCTAAATATCATGTGAAATGATTTTCTGTAATATTTAATTTTTTATTAAAAACATTTTGTTTAAAGAAATTGTTCGATTTGTCCGGATTTTTTACGCACTCTGTATAGGTAAGTTAAGATAAGATTTTCTTTTATAAATCTTTTATTATTATAACGTTTTGTCTTAAAATTTATATTGTTAAAGTATAAAATGTTCATATCAAAATAAATTCAAATATTCAGCAAACTGAAATTTTATGTGACTTGTGTCATTTCTTAAAATTATTAAAATTGATCTCTTATTACTGCTTGTTGACGAGAACTTTTATTGTATCACAGTATAACATAATTAATATAAAGAATATGAAAATTAATTAATATAATACCATAAAATATTTTCATCAGTCTTATTATGGTTACAGTCAGTCTTATCGGTCTTTACCAATTATTGCATAGGAATTTGGTCAGCCTTCTGCGTATCTGGCCTTTGTTTGCTCTCCGCTTGAATCTGCTTGCTAGTCGGCTGGCATTGACATGTCACTCTGTCATGTAATCTCCTGATTATCAAATCAAAATTGTATTTATTATTTTTTTTCCGCTGTCTATACGAGAATTCGCAATTGATCGCAAGGTCCTGGCTGGTTAATTTAGCTCCGGCGGAGAAGTCCTACTAATCTCGTCTTCCTTGTGACTGTACGACCGCATCTAAAAATTCGCTAACATTACGAAATAATAGAAATAATAGAAATAATACATTATCTTTATTTGAACAAGAGACAGATGGAGAGGCGCAAAAACACATGTGAAATTTTGCTCGAACGATACAGAAGAAAGTCATTCTTGCATCGTATCGTTACTGGGGATGAAAAGTGGATTTTTTTTGAGAATCCCAAGCGCAAAAAATCATGGATAGACCCAGGCGCACCATCCACATCGACCGCAAGACCGAATCGCTTTGGCAGGAAGACGATGCTCTGTGTTTGGTGGGAGGGTATGGTCTATTATGAGCTATTGAAGCCTTGAGATGAAATGGTTAATATCAAACGCTATCAACAACAATTGATCGATTTGAATCATTTGCTGCTTAAAAAACGACCAGAATAAAAGAGACAACACAAGGTCATTTTTCTCCGTGAATGCTCCATCACATACGGCAAAATCAGTTCGGGACACGTTGGAAGCACTGGGAAGTTTTACCCCATGCGGCTTACTCACCAGACTTGGCTCCTTCCGATTACCATTTGTTCGCATCATTCACTTGCTGAGCAGCGCTTTGGTTCTGTACGAAGATATGAAAAAAATGGCTCGATGAATGGTTCGCGGCAAAAGGGGAAGATTTTTACTGGCGTGGTATTCACAAATTGCCCGAAAGATGAAGAGGGAAAAATGTGTAACTAGCAATGGAGCATACTTTGAATAAATCTCTTTTTATCATTTTTCCGAATTTAACGTGTTTTTTTTGGGAAAAAAATCGTCATTTCATACTTGTACATCTGGTATTAAGTTTTATTATTGTTACATTTTTATATATAGTCTATTTTTTAATGTTAAAGATGTATGAGATATAAATCTCTATGATTATTTTGTTTTATAATACTATATTAGAATACTTCTAATAATGTTTGATTAAACTTTAAAAGGAAAGGACTGAATAGAATGAATAATATTTGATGTTATATATATAGTACATTAGTTTTCATGCTAGAAATTATTAAAAGGAGTTTAAACAAAGAATTACTTATCTTAATCTTCCTATTAATCCTACATCCAAACATAAGTTCGACGTCATTGACTTCAAAAAGAAAAAACAATTAGAGTAATTAAAATAAAGAAATAACGTGACAAATAATTAAAGAATACTTATCTATGAATCTAATCTAGATCTAGAATCAAATTTACATCTGGATATAGTCAAATTTACATCTGGATACCTAGAATTAAGATTAAAATACTTAGACTTAAAGTTTAGCATATTAAATATACAAATAAATACTTACCTTTCAAGAATAATAATTATTAGAATTAAATGCTTTATTGAATACAAAATTAATTGACAATTAAGTTCCCAAACATTAATTTTTTGAGATTTTACGTTTTACTATGGTAGAGATATGATGAAATTATTTTGCTAATAAATTTGATTTAAGAATAGAAAAAACTAAATTCCCTAAAAAATATTTTTTAATTTTACTGTTTTATTTGAAAGTTAAAATTTACAGGTTTATTATTAAGCGATTAAAATTCAAGGTTGATATACTATAAAGATTAATATTAACAAAGTTTTCGAGCACATATAAAAAGAATTATTATTATTATTAAGTTTAAGGTAACAAGTTTAGGCAGGCAGAAAGCATCGGACGGTAGAAACGGCAAATTTAAGAAAAACTCCTTAACAAGTTGTTAGAAACGATTGATGGAAGCATATCGAGGCCTACCCAATTAAATTATTATTTTTTAAGAATGAGCTTTTAAATCGGAAGTGATAGGTTACCAAAATGACGGTGCTTTTATGTTTCTGAGCGTTGTAAACGTACGTGCGCAATCGTATCGATATAAATGATACAGTAACTGCGTAAGCAGTTTTAATATTATGTGCGATAGTAAAAGTGTGTGTGTGTGTGTGTGTGTGTGTGTGTGTGTGTGTGTGTGTGTGTGTGTGTGT
>NW_012130135.1:58714-62941 GCF_000143395.1 Atta cephalotes
TAGTAAGTAGTGTGTGTGTGTGTGTGTGTGTGTGTGTGTGTGTGTGTGTGTGTGTGTGTGTGTGTGTGTATTTTAATTTTGTTTTGTAAATACATTGTTAAAATGTATGAGATATTCTTGTGTAAGTGATTGTGCACCATTCCATTCGAATAAGCTGATACTGAGCGACTACAGCGACCTAGTGACAGCGCATTATCTTGGATTACCGACGGCCCAACGGCTCGAGCATGGTGATAATTCTCATTGACTTGAGAGAAGGAAGGGGAGACCGATTTCTATCCAGATCATACAGGGACGCAACAACTGTATCTTCTCTGTTATATGGGTCAAACAGAGTGGTGACCAATAAGTAATAAGTAACAACAATACGATACCATGCATATTGACCGTGAATTATCGATATTCCAGTCACGATCTTAGTACCGATCGCGAATTTTGATAAACATAGCAAAATGTCTTTAAATAATTCAATTAACTTATCTTAAGAATAGAAATCCAACGGCAGAGGGACTGGCCGAGCATACCCTGATAGAAAAACTTCTATGCTAAAGTACACGAAAAAGTACACCTTTCTACTTCTGTAGCATAGAATCGCGCTGTTAAACATAGAAATAACTACACCAAGTTACGCGAAAGATGTAAAATGGCGTACTTGGATCTAATCAAGCATAGAAAGTACGCCAAAGTACGCGCAATTAATAATCATTACTTCCTGAACTACACGTTTCTATGCTGAGCTATGCCAAACTAATTTTTATTCTTTCAAGTATTTCGTAGTATTTCAAGAAAGTATATCATTCTACGCTTTTTTACACTGAATAACACTCTACAGTCTGATAGTTGGGTACAGAAATAATTATGTCAAATTACGTGTTTTTACATGAAAAATATAAAATGTAGAATGACAAATAACTATGCCAAATTATGCCAAACGCGGTTGCATGAAAAAATCGTTTCTTGAAGTACATGTTTCTATGCCAAACTACTTATATAATACTTACTTTTTAATTTTTGTGACGAAGTAGCCATTCTATGTCATTTTACATGAAATACTCTTACTCATCCGTGAGCATTATGTATCTCAGCCGACAGAGGGTCACGGCGGAGATGCATAAACTCGTAAATAAGAATCGTCTAGGAAAGAATATAAAGATCGCAGCATTTCGTGAGAAATGAGCTCTCAAAATTTGGCTTTAATATTAAAGTATTCACTACGCTATCACGTTGCTGTCATGGTGGAATTCTAATTTCACCATGACAGCAACGTGATAGCGCCTTAAATTTATCACGCCAAATGCGTTTAAGATACTGTAATGTTAAACAGTACAGTGTAAATATACGAAATTATGCTTAAGGAATTGTTTTCGCATAGCAAGGTGTAAATATTTGGCATAAGAGTAGAATTTTACGCCAAATTACTTCCATGGTTTATTCGCGTACTTAGTTTTTAGCATAATTAAGTGTCGGACATAATTAGACGTATTTTCTGGCGTAGTTTGTCGTAATTTGGCGTTATTTGGCGTTGTACAAAGGTATGAATCGGTTTATTTTGATATAGAAATAGAATTCTATACCAAACTATTTCTGTGTTCGTGTATTTAGGAATAGTTTTTGGTGTATTTAGGAATAGTTTTTGGCGTACTTTGACATAGAAATTTTTTCGCCAGAGCAGTACTCGAGCGGAACATCCCAGAATCATACCATACAGACAGAAAGAAAAAGCACATTATGTTAAAAATTACATAATTAAATTATATAAAAGATCTTATTAAGAAAGAAGTGATTTTAAGTTTTAAAAATTTTAATTTTAATATATAAAAAGAGACTATTAATATATTGTTAACTTTTTGATTTTGCACATTATATATTATTAAACAGTTTTTATAAGAAAAATGTTAAAAAATAATATACTTACGTTAATATATCTATGATATATTATATCCTCGATCTGAAAGTTTAGCTTCGACCTGAAAAAAACAGAAAAAAAATTAGATTAAAGCATAAATAATAAAAAGATGATTAAAAGTGAAGAGAATAGTAAATTGAATAAAAGAAATAATACTTATCTATAATACTTGCCGTGAATTCCATGTAACAGGTGTTGAGTAGAGCTCCGGATATTTGTAAAGAAAAAAAAAGAGTAATTAAGAGTAGATAATATTAGATAGACATAGATTAAATTCGAGTGGACAATAAATAAAGTAAGCTACATTTAAGTTTCAATAAAAGAAGAGAATAGAATAAGCATCTGTTAGAAAATTAGTAGAAAAAAAATATAGCATAAAGTTCATAGACAATGCATAAAAAGTCGAAGTTTTTGTTATTAACAATTTCTATAATTTTGGTATAAAGATTAAAAAGAAAGGGACCTAGCTATCCCTCTCTAATCTTAATGAGCTCTTAGTGTTATTTTTCAAACAAAAATAAACGACACATATTTTTTTATACGTATGTTACATCCACAAGACTTCTCGATTTTTTTCTTTCGTGAGGAAACGACCTCTTTTTGGCGTAATTAGGAAACAAATAAATTTTATTAAATACATAGCAAACCAAATAGTGATAAAACAATTAAAATTTAATTTTTCTAGCGACAAATTTTACCAATAGGGCTCAGAGTTAGCCAAGTCGTGGGGCAGAAGGTCAATCGTTGCCCAATAAATCTTTTACATTAAAGCTTTGTTTACTAGTATTTGACGTTACTCGCTTCCGGAGTTAGATAAGACTAATTACATCCACCAATCCGATTTCTCCAAGTGTCCAATTCCTAGAAGACGTTAAGTCAATGATTTACTGCCAAAAACTAGGAAGGGTATATCATCCTCGCGAATACAAATATGAGGGTTCTTTGAGCATGGAGGCACACTTTTTTCAATCATTCATTCCGTTAGTCACAGTCGGTTTTAAATTAGTAAAATCAGTGTACATCATCAGTTTCTCTGAGGTGTGTGAATTGCTCATCATCATAACATTATCAACCTGGCTTCCCTCAATCGGCTGCGTCGAGGACAACCACTACTTGCCGCCTTTCACTTCTTTTACCTAAAGGATTCGCTGCAGCTGTCCGCTCAACCGCAGAGATAGTAAGTAATCGATATCTCGTCGGAAACAAAAATTTTTTTTTATTTATTTCGGAACATTTCATAAATTTCTATTTTTCTCCCTCATTCACCTCCCGACTTCTCCCGTAACACCATTGCATATTTGCTTGAACCAATTATATCATTGGAACGTTTCGAGCAGATGATTTCATCTCTTCTAATCACACGAAGCGGTAGAACGCTTCTCTTAATTACTCGAAGCGATAAAGCGCTTCGAGTGATTACACTCTCTTTCTCTCTCTCTCTCTTTCTCTCTCTTCCTTTTTCGCTTCGGCTTATTTAGAGCGGTAAAATGCTTTGAGTCATTCCCTCATTTCTCGGTTTCTACTATCACTAGAACAGATAAGCCACCTCTCTATCAATTCAATTATTTATTAGTGTTTTCCTCCCTTTCCTTTTTCTGCACTTATCCCAAAAGGCATATTCCTATTAAATTTAAAAATGGAAATTTCTAACATAGATGGTGAAACGGAATCATCATCCTGCGGATCGCAAGAAGCGAATGAAGATTGAAGCGCTCAAAAAAAGTGGGATATTGGGGGATCCCAATAATAATAAAGATCCAATTAGGAATTTTCCTCTCGGAAGAGGCCCACACCCAATTGAACGAGAATATAGAGTCCGGTAGAGAGAATAAGAGTCGTTGAGCGAGAAGTTTCATCTTCAACGATATCCGTCGTGAATCTTACCGAGGACGATCCTCATTCCCTTCCATCCTTAGACCTAGAATTTTCTTCTCCTTTCCTCTCCTACTTTGGTAGACTCTCCATACTCCATAATATCTCCTCTCTTCTTTTCCCCCGTTCCTTCCGAGGACGATAGATCTCTTGAAGAGATCTCTTCAATTACTCGCTGAGTCAACGAGTCCTCCCTCCTTTTGACACACCATCACCTCATTCAATATAAACAGAAGACCTAATTATTACTTAATCTTAAATTTTCTTTCTTATACACTACAATCTTTTCTTAGATTGTAGCGTGTACACACACACACACACACACACACACACACACACACACACACACACACACACACATACACACACACATATATATATATATATATATATATATATATATATATATATAATAATAATTAATATATATATAATATATTATNTTATCT
>NW_012130135.1:62961-91007 GCF_000143395.1 Atta cephalotes
TATATATATATATATATATATATATATATATATATATCAAAATTAAANAAACTTTTTAATTCTTTGTAAAACCATAAAACAATAATTTTTATTTATTTTTCCCATTCGTTCGGCTTTCCCAAGCATTATATTAGCCTTGTCCCTAATCAAAGGAATTAAGTTTCTTGATCTAAAAGAAGGCCGACGGACGCACTGTCACGGGTTGGGTAATAGCATCACATATCGGCATTGATCCATATCTGTGACCCATTAAAGTATTTCCGACTTGTGGCATGCGCCTCAGAGCGATAATCACAAGAGTGGAATCTGTACGTTCTTCCTTAACCTCCTCCGCTCCTAATTCCTTCTCCCAAGACAAAAATCTTCAGGTTTGGACGTAACAGAACACTGAAATTTGGGGGCTCAGCCCCCGGGATAATCTTTGGTGAAGGTAATGAATTCGGATTCCATAGCTGAAAAATCTACGGCAGAACATCTTTATAAAATTGCTCTCGGTGACTTAACTGAATCTAAATTAAACACGATATACACTTCCACTCTTGTCAGACCTTCTCAGTTCATTATTCAGGACAATGACCTCAAACCTTAACAAATTCGAGATTACAGAAGATATTTCGACGAATTTTTCTAAACGACTTATGCTCGCTCTTACCACTCTCTTTTTGCTCCACAAACTCCACAAACGAAACCGTTCAACAGGCGTTTAGTATTATGACTACTCCAAAACCTCAGAAGATTCAAACGGAACAAGTAATTTGGCAATCAGTAATTTGTATGTACTTTGAAATACATCGTTGAAGCCGTCCTCTTCTTTGATCAAAACATCTCTTTGACTTATTTCGTCGAAGTAAGTATGTAAAGAGGCGAGATGTATGTTGCCGAGACAGAGTCACAATTTATTAAAATCATAAAGATATTAGGTGTACAACTTTGCTTCCGCCGTTTTTTTCTGAAATTCGAGGCTTTATTGTAAAAAACTGATTATACATTTATGAACAATGACAAAGTATTGTCCATCGCTGGCCACTACTTTCTCCCATCTTTCGGGTAGCGTACGAATCCCGCGTCGAAAAAACTGGTCATCTTTTGAGGCTATCCACGAATCGATCCAATTTTTTACTTCTTCATAAGACCGGAAGTGCAGGTCAGCCAGGCCGTGTGCCATTGATCGAAACAAGTGATAGTCAGAGGGAGCAACGTCTGGAGAATATGGCGGGTGGGGTAGGACTTCCCATTTCAACGTTTCCAAGTATGTCTTGACCACTTTCGCAACATGGGGTCGAGCATTGTCATGTTGCAAAATCACTTTATCGTGTTTCTCGTTGTATTGCGGCCGTTTGTCTTTCAATGCTCGGTTCAAACGCATCAATTGCGTTCGATACCGATCGCCTGTGATTGTTTCAGTCGGTTTTAACAGTTCATAATACGCTACGCCGAGCTGGTCTCACCAAATACAGAGCATAACGTCAAAATCACCATTCTTGAAGTATTGAAACCTTGGACGTCAAAATCACCATTCTTGAAGTGTTGAAACCACTCACGACACGTTCTTTCACTCATAGCGGCCTCACCATAAGTATTTGAGAGTATTCGATGAGCCTCAGCCGCAGATTTCTTCATATTGAAGCAAAAAATTAAAACCTCCCGCAAATGACAAGAATTTGGCTCGTAAACTGACATTTTCAATCGAGAATAACTTTATGATGCAGACACAAATCAACTAATGTTTCTATGGGGTTATGTTGACAGATGCCCAAGTTTATTGTATGACGTCTATGATCTATTTATTTCGATCACCACTTACCGCTAAAGCCATCTATAGGAAAACGACGGAAGTAAAGTTGTACACCTAATAATAGATTGGAGAAGCGCGTCGTACATACAAGATAGAGACTTTAATAGCGTGAACGAATTAACGCAATACTTGAAACAAATTTAGCGGGCCCGCTAAAAATGTATATCAGTTACAAGGGGAACTAGGACCAAAGAATAACGAAGATGTAGTTATGTACGCGAATAAAGTAAAGATATTAGGAAAGCAAATATTGGAGACATGTCAAGATCCAGGAAATGATTCAGTAAGACAAATCATTAAAGCTTCATTAAAAAGAGATGTGCAAATGTTTCATAAGGGGACTGAAACCCGAAATAGAGCAAAGAATAGCTAGAAATCTAGAAGTGCAAGAGACTGTAACCGACGCGCTAAAAATAGAAAAAGAGCTACAGGAGATGATAAATTTACTACAGGGACAAAGAGTCAAGATAAACTGTACATCTAATACTTCAAGGGAAAATTGTCCGATATGCCATACAGAATGTCATGTAGCCATTAATCGTAGAAAATTAATATCTATTTCTCAACCAAAGCCCGATTTAGAAACATTTAGAAATTTTGATATGCCAAATTTGTCGAAAACGAGGTCACAGTGCCATAGATTCCGCGACCTCGATCCTCACGACGTGAATGTGTTACAAGCAAATTTGTTGAAATTTGCCAAATATATTTTAAATCGGGATTGCTAAAACATGTCGGTCAAGTAATAACATTAATTTTTCCGCGAGTAAAAGTTCCGTTAATTGTCAGTGGTGCGATAAAACCGGGCACCTAGCTAGTAATTGTTGGAAAAGACAAAAATTGTTGGAAAAGACGCTGAACGTGATCAGAACGTGATCAATAACAAATCAAAAATTTGTCAGATATGCAACAACTTTGGGTATGTCGCCAAAGATTATCGCTTGAAATTAGATCAACAACAAAATATTAAGGATAGCGTATTTTGTCGTTATTGTAAAGAAACAGATCATCTGCTCGAATCGTGAAAATTGCGTATTGCTAGTAATAACCGTAGAAAAAACGATACTCAGAGAAACTCTCAAGGCCCCTCGAAATCGGGTGTACAGCAGGAGTCCGAATGGGTGTCATACTCGGCGACTTCACAGGAAAGCAAGTACAATAGATAAAATTGTGGCGGGTATATGACAAGTAAACTTCAACAAACGTAAACTTCAACAGACGTAGTCGTGCACCCACTGTACAGATAAACACTTGTAATTCCATCACTTTTATTCCACCAATAACCTTAATGTTAAACACAGGTTCTGAGTCAAATATAATTAAAGAAAAATTTATTCCTAAAAAATAGACAATTAATTATAACAATATTTTGAAATTGAATGGCATAGACGAACATCCTGTTTATACCCTCGGAGAAATAATTTTACCCCTCTTTAACCAAGAAATAACATTTCATCTAACAATTTTCCATTTTCACAATCCGACATATTAGGTAACGATTTCTTTCAACAGACTTCTTCGAAAATAGTTTACAAAAATAGTACTCCTTCGGGATACTTAAATATGTCAGGAATTAATATACTTTCTTTTCACCAGAAACAATTATCGCATCCCTACGATCAAAATCGTTATTTTATGTAAGAATAGAAAATCCCGAACTAAAGATTGGCTACATATCAAAGATTAAGGTAGCTCACGGAATCTATCTGAGAGACACTATCGTAGAAAATGTTTCGGGTAAAACATATATTTGAAAATTATAAATACATTAGACGAAGAGATGGAAATCCAAGTACTTACACTATACCTTAAATCTCTAAATGAAATTTTTGATAGCAAAACACGAAATAATCAGAATGAAATCGATAACGAAACAAATTCGAATATTACCTAAGATAAAATTATAAATAAAGGTAGAGATGCAATAATAAATGAGGAAATTATAATAAAGGATAGAGATCTAAATGACATAAAGATGATAGCAAATGAAGACGAAACAATGAGAGGAATACAAAATTTAAATAAAAATTCTATTATAAATATTCTATTATAAATATTCATCGAGAAGAAGACTTCCATATCTCCTTCAAGGTCCTTAATTCCAAAATCCCTGTAGAGGGAAGTTACCAAATCTCTTCTGAAAATCCGAATAATTCCGAAATTCCTGGAGGGGGAAGTTACCAGACCTCTCCTAGAAACCCAATTAATAATTTTAGAATTTCAGAAAAAAGTTTCCCAATTTCTCTGTCGAATTCTACCTCTGTCGGTTGCAAAGAAGAAAGCTACCAAACCTCATTATGTGATACAATTCCATATTATTTAAAAGAATCAAAAGAAAAAAGCTCCATTCTCGAAAATTCTGAATTGGCAAGTGTTAGAATAAAAGAAAATGTAACAGAAACGAAACCCCTCTCATTATACCTAACGAAAATGTAAAACAAATACACAATTATAGATCAAGGGAGAATATATTGTCTTCAAAAATTTTTGCATCTGTACAAATTCTTGCGTCTGTCCTAAGAAATGATAGATAAATTTACGTCTAAACACAAGAAAAAATTAAAATAGGAATCTCAAAAGTCGTGGAAGATATTCTGCCTGAGTGCTTAGCAATAAAGAAAATTGAAAATAATCTTGACGAAATTAAAAAATTATTATGGGAACATTTGAATATCTTAGAGAGAGAAAACGTAATGAAACTTGTAACTAAAAGTCAAGACAGATTTCATATTGTCTCCCGGAGAAGGATTAACGGCAACTAACTATTATAACACCGACATCGGATAATCGGCCTATTAATACTCGGCAGTACAGATTTCCACAAATACATAAGGAAGAGATAAATAAACAAGTAGAAGAACTCTTAAAAGGAGGCATTATATAAAACCCTCTCAATCACTGTATAACACAACTATTTGGATCATGTCGAAAAAGGAAGATTCAAAGGGAAATAAATGCTGGAGAATGATTTTAGTTTTTTGAGTTTTAAATGATAAAAGTATCGGTGATGCTTATCAGCTTCCTAATATCGTCGATATTCTAGATCAAGGCGGATCGAAATACTTCTCAGTATGCGATTTAGCCTCTGGATTTCACCAAAATGAATCCTGCGGATAGCATAAAACAGCATTCATAACTACCTTCGGTCATTACGAATTTGACCGGATGCCTTTCGGATTAAAAAACGTTCCTACTACCTTCCAGTGATTAATGGATTTAGTTTTAACAGGACTAGGGGAAAGAATTATTCGTCCACATGGACGATATTGTTATTTACGCTGCTATTTTGAAAGAATACGAACGGAAGTACTGATCGAACGACTTCGCAAGACCGATTTAAAATTACAACCTATAATAAATATGAATTTTTGAAATTAGAAGTGATTTACCTAGGACATATAATCAGTAAAAAATGGAGTCAAACCCCATTAAAAAAATTAGAGAAAATTTCTTAGACGCAAAACGCCAAAAAACATTAAACAATTTCTCGGATTAGTAGGATATTACAGAAGATTTATACCCGACTTTTCAAAATTAATCAAACCTTTGACCTTGATAAAAAACGACGTACATTTCGAATGGACATTTATTCAGGAGGAGTTTTTCGAAGCATTTAAAGAAAAATTATGCGAAGAGCCTATTGTAATATCCTAATTTTTCTAGACCTTTTATTTTAACTACCGGCGCCTTAGGAATCACAATAGGACGAATTTTGTCACAAGGAGAAATTAACATAGACCAACCAATAGCATATGCTTCCCGAACTTTAATCGACAATGAATTAAAATATAATACCTATGAGAAAGAAGCTTTAGCTATAATATATTGTATTAAACATTTCAGATCATACCTATATGGACGAAAATTTACTTTAGTCACAGATCATAAACTTTTGCTTTGGTTTAAGATTGTGCAAAACGCGAACATAAGAATACTCCGCTGGAGATTAAAACTGGCAGAATATGATTATAATGTAATATATAAGGCTAACAAAACAAATGTTAATGAAACTTTTTAGAAATCCTGTTAATCTGGAAGAATCCATCTGTAAGGAAATTAGCCATCCTTAAGGTAGAATCCTTAATCTTAATGATCCGAAAGATGCAGAAGCGATCTCAAAAATGTTAGAAGAATTAGACGACGAGGAAGACGAGGATTACATCTTCATTTATCATCAGATGAAGAAATTGAGGATCCTTCAATTCATGACAACCTTTTCGAGAAATTTAATTTTGAACCCTAGAAAAAGGACAAGGACCAATGGGATCATAATCTGAAGGAGAAACGACAGTCCACAATTTTTCCAATAGGAGGGTAACTCGAAATCAAACAAATAATAATAATCTTGAACAAATAAAATCTGCAAACAAAAATGTACCGACAAAATTCTTGAAGTGAGAAACAAAAATGATCCCTCAGATAAAGGAAACAATATTGAAGATGATGAAAGAGGATACTCAGAAGAAATAATAGACGAGGACGCAAATGAAAAATCGAAGACAAAACCGAGACCGACTACTATAATAAATATCAAACAGTTAAAAACAATACCATTGACTTTCATGAACTATTATTTTAACAAAAGGATAATGTAGCATATTTTGTAGATACCAACGGAAAACTGCTAGATTCCAGATCCCAAAAACTATTCGTGAGAAATGGGATCTCGAGCCTAGAGCCTAAGAATGTTAACTCTAGATCAAGCCAAAGCTATAAAATACAAAAGGTTATCATGTAATTTTGCTTGTCAGCAAGAGACATGAAGGGCCAACGATGACTTTAAACCATATCATGTCAGCAATAAAAGAATTAAGAAACATTATCATAAATCTAAAATTAGAAACGCTCAGCATTGCAAAAACAGACTATGTTAATAATGTACCATGGATTAATATTAAATCCTTATTATAATCATTCCTCACCGAAATAATTGATTGTAAACTAATTATACGTAACGGATTAGTTAAATACCTCCCTAACGATTTTCGTCCTGTCATAATCGGAGAGATGCATTGCCTACCTACGGAAGGTCATCACGGCGTCACGAAAACCTATAATGAAATAAAACATAGTTATCATTGGGAAAATTTAAAATTGAATGTTCAAAAATATATACAACAATGCTTACAGTGTCAATTGAAAAAATTAGTACGAGTTAAAACTAAACAACCAATGATTACCAGGATCTTCATTTGATAAGATAGCTATGAATATCCCTAGAGCTAGAACTCTTATCTAAAACCGAGAGGGAAACGAATATATATTAACATTGCAAGATCAATTAAATTTTGCATGGGCATACCTTTACCAGAGCAAATCGCCGAATATAATAGCATTTGTTGATAGATTCGTCTGTATTAGGAGGATCAAAAGCAATATTGATCGACCAAGGAAGAAATTTTATTAGTGAATTAATGAAGAAAATTGCAAAGCTATTCAGAATTCGCAAATTTCGCTGCTTTCCACCTTCAATCGAACGGATCGTTAGAAAAATCTTATCATGCATTGGGAGAATATTTAATTACATTGCACAATATGCAAGTTAACAAAACAATGGGACAGATGAATTGGATTAGCAACGTTTAATTCTAGTGTTCACGAAGCCACTAAGCATATTCTTTACGAGCTGGTATTTGGGAAAATTGCACGAATTCCATCGAACGAATTATGATAAGAAAATTAACTCGCAACTATTTAAACCGGGCGATTACGTATTTTTGATAAAGGGATCAAAATCAAATTCGGGGATCAGTATACAGGACTTCACGAAGTGCTAGAAAAATTAAATCGAAATAACGTTAAAATCAAAATAAAGAAAAATAGTCGAATTGATACATCTTAATAGATTACGAATCTCTTACATAAAATCAGTTCTTGACTTAATGAAATAATAATAGTTGCCAATCAAAATTTCAGATGGATCTCCGGATTTAGCGGATAACAATATTATTATTAAAATGGGTACACGAAACTTATGAGATTATCTCTTATATGAGATAATAGGCTACGATTGTGGATCGCCATTAACCAATAGACAATGTCTTTGCTTAATGAAGAGCGACATTCCCCCATAAAATGTAAATAAAACTCAAAAATTTATACAACTCATACAAGTTAATGAATTCAAATCTATAAGAATAATTCAATGTAAGATTGAAATCGACAGAACAATAAAAAAATGTGATATGTTTCCCATACGTTGGATGTGCAGAATGGCAAACATTTATATATACAGGAAACGAGTTGTTGTCAAGAGGGACAAGCATGTCAATCTCCTGTACCTACAAGATTCATGTAACGACAACATTAGATACTTTGCGTGGATAAAAATTCTATCCCGCCTTGTAAGATCACAAATTACTGGAAACGAGAGTAGGAAATATTTTTGCAGCCGATAAGTATAATAAGAAAAGTTGATAAAAGAACAATATTTAAAAGCGATAAATAGAAAAATGATTTCTCTATTATTTGCAGGTGCCTTCATTACTTCAGCTCGAGCGCGAAGTTGGAGATCCAGCAAAGACTGTGATAAGATGAACGATTGTGCCATTCGATTGCTGAGCAAGGACGACAACTCGAATTCGACAGCTGTAACAACCGAGAACAAGTGCCGTTCATCGTCTGGAGTGCGTCCTACGGAAGATGGAATCCGAGGAAGACGCGTCGTCATACGCGTATCAACAGCATAAAGCGTTTAGCATAGGCTACTATGTGCGATGCGCGTACGATATTATCGTCGTATCACTTCGCGATGGAGACTATATAGCTATTCGCGCGACAATTCAACGATTTGACGCATCGCGTGAAAATTACCGTATTCGCCAACGTGCTCATGGAAACGTTGTCTAAACAGCAATGGGAGCGACATAGCGCGACGCGTTATCACATCTGCGAGAAACCGTTCGCGCTGGATGATACGCTAGTCTGCGATCATTGTCATCTCTCGGGCGATACCGCGGTCTAACACATTCGAATTGTAAAAATTGTAAATTATAAAAATTCGTTCTATATTCCAATTGTATTTCGTAATTTATCAGGCTACGATGCGCATTTTATAACTACGAGAATTGCTACCGCGTGCGATGGACATGTAGATGTACTACCGATAAAAAAGGAAAAGTATATTTCGTTCACAACATTTTGATAGTATCAAAGACAAAAATGAAAAGAATTTTCAAAAAAATTGCGTAAAATTAAGATTCATTGATTCTTTGAAATTTCTAAATACAAGTCTCGATAAATTGGCGTCGTATCTCGACAAAGGTAAATTAAAAATTGTAAAAAAATTGTGTTCCGAATTTCCAACATTATCAGATGAAGAATTTGAATTACTTACATGAAAAGGTGTCTTTCTGTAAGAATACATTGACTCAAAAAATTGCAGGACACGTGTTTACCACCGCGCGAATTATTTTTCAGTTCGTTGACAAGCGATACAGTATCCAAAAGCGATTACGCTGACGTCGTGAACGTCTGGCAGCGATTCTCCATCCGAACGCTCGGCGAATACAGTGATCTGTATTTGAAAACTGATGTCTTGTTATTAGCCGACATTTTCGAAAATTTCTGCAATAATTGCGCCGCGAGTTACGGTCTTGATCCCGAGCATTATACATTGCCAGGTATCACGTGGGCCATGCTGAAACATACACGCGTAAGATTCGAGTTGCACACCGACATTGATATAGTTATCGCGATATACACGGCGGTCTTAGTCAATGTTCCAGCAGATACGCGCAGGCTAATAACAAGTACATACATTTGTTCGATCCATCAAAACTGTTGTCGTACTACGTTGATGTACTACGATGTGAATCATCTGTACGTATGGATGATGTGTCAACCTTTGCCGCTGCATTTCGATGAGTCGAAGATGCTGAACTTTGACGTGAGCGCGCTGGATTCACCTACCAGTTATATTGTGCGGATATATTGTGCAGATTGATCTCGAGTATCCGCAGCATATATATGACCAACACATTACCTTTCTGCCCAATAAGCGATAAACCGCAAAGAAGATAAAGGAAGATAAATTTCTAGCGACATTGTACGATAAACAGCGGGGTCATCCCCTACCACAACCTGCAGCAGTGTATTCATTATGATCTTCGCATAACGAAGATCCACCGGTGCTACAATTCGCTCAGTTTCCATGGCTCTGCGATTACATTGAACTCAATACACAATTAAGAACGCGCGCGAAAAACGATTTAAAAAAATTGTATAAATTAATGAACAATATTCAGAGATCATGAAGAATGTGCGCGTCGATGTAAAATTAATAACAAAATGGGACGGATGATATGGTGCTGAGGCAATGATCGCGAAACTGAATTTTCACGGCCATTAGCATCTTTGCGGAAAATTTGATCTCCGAAATGCGCAAACTCGAGGTGAAATTCAACAAGCCGATTTACGTGTGTATGTGCATACTGGATATATCAAAAGTCTATTTGTACGAATTTCACCACGAGTATGTTATATATCGCAAAAAATGCAAATTATGTATACTGACACAGACAGTCTTATTTATCACATAAAATGCGACGATGTGTATGAAGCAATGAAACGCGGTATTGCTAGATTCGACATGAGCGTTATCCGATAACGTGTACGGTATGTCTCTCACGAATAGAAAACTCAACCTTTCGACGAGAACAACGGTGTATTAATGACCGAATTTGATTGGACTCAGAGCGAAGATGTACACAGTGAGAGTGGACAGCAAGAAAGACACTAAAAAGGTGAAAGGTGTAAAGAGTAATGTCACAGCGCGAATAATGTTCGAGGATTACGTGCGTTGTTTGAATGAAGAGATTGAAAAGACTCGTCGACAATCGTGTATACGATCAATACTACACGAGGTATACATGATTTCCGAATCGAAAATCGCTCTGAGTTCATATGATGCCAAACGGTATGTCGTACCGGACTCGACGGAACCATAGGGTCATTGGCGGATATCTTTGTAATATATGTATTACATATTTTATATTGTGTTTTTTTTTAATTCTTTATGTGTATTATTATTTTTTAATTTACACTTTATGTATGTTTTTTTTACATTTATATATATATTATATATTATGTATTACTATAATTATAATTTACATCTCGTATATATATAAAAAAATATATACAAATCAAAAATTGTATCGAATGAATTGTATCACATTTCTTTTTTCGTGTATTCACGAATTGTGTGATCTATCGAATTCCAAACATTTGACGTATACTTGACTCTGTCTGCGCAGTACTTTCTCCATGTCCGGAAATACATGTCCGGATGAATAGCGCGATGCAACTCGTGCTCGTAAAATATTTCAGCGATAGATCAGTCACTCATTGTCAGTCAATCGATAAATCAGTCCTTTTTAATAAAAAAATAGTTATAGAGATTCAATCAGTTAGTTAGTCAGTCATGTAAAATCTGTGACCATTAGGTTTGGAGATGCGATATGAATATTCTTTATAGAGACTAATGTTTTGTGCTCTGTACAATTGCTCGTACTTTTTCAAAAGGATATTTTACCAATTGAGCCCATACATGCTTCGTTAATCATTCATCAGCAGTTCGATAGCCGTCATCATCTGTACGCTGTTCGCTAGATAATGTCGCGGAAATAGTATAACAAGGCGGATTCTGAACTTCATGGGACTAGAGGGGATCGCGGGAGATACTGGTATTCGCGGATAGGAGAGGGAAGACGCGAGAAGGCCCCAGCGCTATCGGTGCTTATGATACATGCCGCTGCTGCCGTCGCGGACTTCGCACACAAAATACGTTGTTGTGAGCCATCGCCGCCGTCGCTGCTGCCGCCGCCGCCGCCGCCGCCGCTGCCGCAACCGCCGCCATTGCCTCCGCCGATGCCGCAGCCGCCGCTATCGCCGCTGCGGCCCCTATGTCCAAATGCGTCGCGGCACTATAACGCGAATAAGATGTTTTTAAGAAAAAGAAGAAAAAAAATATATATATATATATAATAAGATATTCTTACCTTCTCCACACTCTCCACCTCCGCTGAATTTTTATTCTTTTTCCTCATCCTCCTATAACGCACTATAACGCGAATAAGATGTTTTTAAGAAAAAGAAGAAAAAATATATATATATACATAATAAGATATTCTTACCTTCTCCACACTCTCCACCTCCGCTGAATTTTTATTCTTTTTCCTCATCCTGCTCCTCCTCCTCTTCCTCTTCCTGCTCCTTCTTCTCCCCCTCCTCCTCCTCTTCCTCGTCCTCTTTCTCTTTCCTCTCCTCTTCCTTCTCCTGTCCAATTATCAGGGCGCAAGGAGATAGATAAAATTAAGTTGATTTATTATTTCAAATAATTCTTCAAATGATATCTCCTCCGTAGATTCCAGAGGAAGAAAAGGAAGATCTCTAGATCTTCTAGGACATTCTCCTTTTTGACCTCTTCTTCCTCTTCCTTTCCTCTTTCTTTTCTTCTTCTTCTTCCATTACTTCATTGAAATTGTCGATGAGGTGGTTGAATGCAATTCTATTTACACTTGTGTCATCTATCTCATCGACAATTTCAATGATGCGATGGAATAAATCTGGAATAAGTCTAATTGGTTGACGTGTAACTGAGTTATACGTTAATCAATTACATCGATAACAACTGTATTACTCTGAACTTGGACTGAGGAGGAGGCAATCTCGTTCAAGTCTCCGCCAAGCGATCGGTAGGCGTATACTCTTCACAGTAGTGAAGACTATTTTTAAGGATTATCTCGTTAACTCTTGGGGAAACTTACAAAATGGTAGAGGACTTTTCGACTCAGTTTAGTCCGCTCTATCTGCCCATGAAATATTTGGCGATTATTTCCAGACACCCTGTATATAGTAGCCGCGATTATTTGCGGCCATCGAATTGCTGAAAGTTCATGATTATTTTCACACCTAATTCCTTTTTTTTTTATTCCTTTTTCGCGGAAAGGTACATACATATATACATATTATACATACATATATACATACATATATACATTCATACATATATACATACATACGTATATACATGCATATATGCGTATATACGTATGTATGTACATATGTATGAACGTACGTATATGATTCGTGACGACAAAAAAATAAGTGTTGGCTGTTATTTATCTAAACGAAGTACGATGGAGCGTATAGAATGAATGGATGAATGGATGGAAGAATGGGAAGTAAAGAAAATATAGTACATATATAGTGATGTGAACGAAAAAATTTTTTATTCACATGTCATTACATTGTTTTTTTTTTGTACGTATTGTATTAAAAACTAAAGCCAATAGCTCGCAATCGACGAGCTGATGTCCAATAATAAAGATGCTATCACGTATTGTGTCTTCAACGCGATGTTGGAGAATTGGCTATACTTGACCGTAGGGCTAATCATTCGAACGTTACATCGATATATCCGTCATATTCAAACATCGTAGCATCGTTTCGGTCGTAGCATCGTAATGCGTACGGATGAAGAATCGAAACGTACGAGCGTAGTATCATTCAGCGTGCAAACTCTAAGTTAATAGTTCAAGGCTTATATTATAAAAAAATTATTCTTGTATTCGTTTTGCAGCATTTTGTAAATATTCCATCACTGCTCGTAGAGGCCCTTCCACGTTTCGAGAGACAGTTCATGTCTGCGATGATCTCCCAGGGCGATCTCCACATAATCAGTGGACCAGCATTGATTCCAATTTCCAAATACTTACCGTCAGATCATAACGTCTGCTCAGTAAACGTACCATTAAGAAATATTTTTTAACATTACGTACACAGCATGGAGCATTGCTCCATGTTGTCTAATGTTAACAAATATTTCTTATTGTATATAGAACGTTGAAACTTACATGTTTCTGCAGTCTTTCTTCGTTTCATACGATGCGTTGCTGTCTTTAGGAAAGTACATTTTTCAACCGTTCATACAAGCGGGTATCGTAAGACTGATGGCATCCGCGTAAATTGCAATGTATATAGTAAAACTTCTACAATCGAAGAGGAGGGTAAACGAAACAATTACGTAAAAAAGTCACAAAAGTGAGACTCGGCTCGAGATACTCGTATACGTAATACTCCTTGCAGAAACGCGCGTACAAGTCGTAAAATCGCACACTTGTTTTTATCAATTAAAATCCAAATTCAAGTCATCGTATGGATAACATTCCGAATTCAGGTAGAGTTTCGCATTGGTTAATTGGTAAATTTTCAATCGTCGAACTTATGATATAATCAACTTATATCTTCGGACATGACGTTTTTTCGACCTATTTGCATAGCGAAAATGATGTAGCGCGGCTTCTCGAGCTGAGTAGCTGTCTTGATGGCTTACGAATGCTTGTTTGTGTTCTGCAAGAGCGGAAACTCGTACAGATCTCTCGAGCGAAAACCATGCTCAGATATTATCCGGTCTCCAAAGCGTGTAACATCGACAGCTTATTTATCTCGCTCAATAACACGTATGGCATTCGCCACTGTACTTTGAATAATTCGAGCGTTGGCTCTGTCGTCGGATCTCCTGTCAGACAATTATCATTGTTGCGCGTTATTAAAATCAACATATTAAAATCAACTTATCACTCACGAGCGTTGATCACCACGCGTTTGTAATCTTGACAAAATCCCAGCAATACATAGAGCGGTATACAGAAATTAAAGTATCCGGCCTCAATAGTCTGCATCCCAGCCGACATTCCGCAGAATCACGCTTCTGTCGAATGACAGTGTTACATAGTTTTTGAGCGTGCTAGTTATCCACGTTTCTGTTACGATCAATCTCCACACCGTTGAGTTTCATATCGATCTCATCGAATATGAACGCGACGCAATTATTTCCTAATGTCACATGAGCAGCTTGGACTACTTTGTTCTTCGTCAATTTTCCTTCAATGTACAGAAAGCTTTATTACGGCAGTGTATACAGATCTTGTTCTTGTATGAGTTCCTTATTTCGTCGCTATACCAGTTGTATTGGCGAACGGGCTGTAAGTGCGAGTCTCAATCTTGCGATCGTCGAAGATCGGCTCGTTTTTAATGTTTAGGATATCAATCATCTTAAATGTTGCGCACAAATCCCAAAGACTTAAAAAATGTGTTTGACGCGCTGAACTTCTTCTTTTGTCTGATGCAGCTGGATAAGTGGGTGTTATTGAGCTGTGACGTCATTAGCCTTGTAAAGAATGGGTTATCTCTCTGCGTGTGCTCTGTTCCGTTCAACACGAGCATCTCACGTTATCACTATCGTACGTACAATCTAACAGTGATCTCTTCTTCTCGATAATCGAGCAATCTTCCGTTTTGGTCGATGATGCATACCGTTAAATCCTTAATGTTCCGTGCGATGATCGGTAGGTAAATGATCTGCGCCAGCCTCTCCGATATTTTATATCCTGGAGACGCTCGGCGAGAATTCGTGTGCGTGCTTTTGCCGTTGCTGTACGTGCCCGTGGTCATTACATTCTACGTGAATAACATTTACATTCATTATGTTAATTGACACGCCCGATTCATGCCACAGTATATGCTTCGACGAGAATCCCAGCAGAGATCCAATGCTGTTGAGATTGCCAAAGTTTATTCTTATTGTTATTATATACTATGGTGTATGTCAATGGTTTCAAGCGCGTGGTATGGACGTTTTCGTAAAATCGGGTGTTTCAAAAATTCATTTATTTAATATATTTATTATATAATAAAATTCATATATTTTCTCGCACTTCATATGAACCCTCGGGAATTGTAATTTCTTCTTTGACGAAATAAAATTTGTTATTCGATTCATTCGATATCATGTGATAAATCTCAAAAATTGTCAGACCGAGCTCGTAATCTCCGTCTCTCAAATCTATGGCGGGAAAGTAATTCGCTTCAAGGACGGTACTTTTCCCGCTTCAGCGTAAACGTCAACGACATGACGGAAAAAGTTCGATTTTGTTTAATACTAAGATTCGTTTAATACTAAGATTTCATATCTCGTCGATCTTTTTAAATTCACGCGTGTCTACCGTTTATAGAAACCGCAGATACATCTGTCCGCAGAAGCTCTGATCGTATGTTTGATAGAAAGTGCGATTGACTCTATCGTCATAGCATCGTTCCCGAAATATCGCACCAGATCCTTGAGTGGTCGAAGATTACCGAAACTGTCAAAGTACACGACGCGGTTGTTTCTTTTCGCATACGCTATCCAATGAATACCAGGCCCCGTCGCATCGTTCAGATTTACGACCGCTTTCGTTTCGGTTCATGCCGCTCATCGAAAACGTGTTACGCATGAAAACGCCTCTAAAGTATGATACGCGTATACGTCTCGTGAATTCGTTCAATTGCACATTGATAGTTGCCAGACAGCATTTTTATCATTCTTTTAGCGTTTTTTTTTCTTTGCAGCTACACCCTGTTCATGTACGAACCGAGTCCGCGCCTGTATTTGTACGGAGCGAGATACAGTCCGCGACCCTGTTCCATCGCGCGATTGTGACGTTGCAGTTCTTCGAGCTGACGTCGCGCGGCTTTGCTGTCGTTTACTATTTTCCATATTGACCGCTCCGCCGATCAAGGACCCGAGCGCGCCCAACATTAGCAGAAATAACGCACCACCTTGTTTTTATTAGAAGTATCCATTTTTTCATCACCTTTTTTCTCGTCTTCTTCTTCTTTTTCGATTTCATGTCCATGCCGATTGGTCTTGACTTTCATCGCTACTACAGCAGTTGTGGTGGCTCTTTCACTCAAAGCCGAATCTCTCGTCGTGACACGTCCTAGTATTTTATTGACGAGTACCTTGTTCGCCGCGTGTCTATCGGTGAGAATACGCAATGTCGTGTTCTCGGCGTCCAGCGGATTTATGTCACCTTTGGCTAGTCATAAGTCGAGTGCCCAGGCCGCAAAACTGGCCTGAATATATAACTCGAAAGGAAGCGCGCTTATCACTCGATTCAGCAGACCGCCGCGCGACGCCGACATTCGCTACAGTCCTTTATCTTCGATGCGGGACTGTTGACGTGTGTCCGCTGCCACGGTTAATTGTAGTGCTCGTCAGCGATGATAGGTTCGAACCTCTGCCTTCACGTGTTCCAGAAATTTGTCCCAGATAAATGTTCGATATAGTTACTGTACGCGCGTAAGAGTACAACCTTCGGTATATATTGCAGCTGCTCGGCGCTCAAGTTTCGAATATCGGAAGAATGATACAGCGCGAGATACATTTTGCTACTGCGTGATTCGCTGATTCACGCGCCTTTAAATAGTTCATTCGAGAGCGCACAGCCTTTAGTATGAGCATGAAATTCGTGCAGCAACAATTAACGATAGATATCACGAACTGACGCGAAATTGCGAATGATGGGAGGCAGGGAGAAGCGTAAACACTGCGAAATGCTGCCGAGTACTATACGCGCGATCATTTACTGCCCATCGAATTGTAAAACCAATGTTCTCATAAGCTTGTTCGAAAGTCCAAACGGCGTTCGTTTCGAGAAAGTGTACATCTACTCGAAATCGCTGCAACAGTCAAAGTATCGATATCTCAAAAATTTATTTATGTCTATCGACAAAATCGGCTATTTTACGTTCTCCAACAGCGATGTCGTTTCATCGAGCCGGACGCTCCCAAATTCTGTTTTTATCTTTGATGACATGGCATGAAACAAGGATATGGTGAGAGTACTTTTCGATGGACCGCCACGCGAACGTTGATTGCTTCTATTTTTGTCAGACGTACGCGAGGATATCTGAACATCTGATACGCTACAATGCGAACCTGCTGATTCTGTTCAAACAGTACCAACTTGAAACATGTTTACAACGATCACGTAAATATCGACATGTACGATGAATTTTGTTTGTCGTGTCGCGACTGCTGGCAAAAAAATTTGGATTTTTAATGATAGATAAGGACAGTGCGCTTAAAGACGAGAAATACAGAAATTTAACGAGTTCGCAATACTGTTTCTAGTCGTTGTCAGTACTTCGCCAGAGACGAACATGATTGATGTGTGCGAGCGTGAAAAAATTGCGAGGAAGAGAAAGATCGAGAAGACGAACGAGTCGATCCGCAAGAAACATCACACTCTGAATACCGATAGAATCGAGGAGGACATTTAACAGATATTTTAAGCCTATTATCAAACCTCTGCGGCAGATTGTTGACAGTCCCGTGCGCGCAATAAAGAGCCCCGTGCGACAGTCACGCGACGATAACACAGCGTCTGCCTCCATGCGAGAGAGAAAAAAGGAGGAGAAAGAGGGAGAGAAAGCGAGCGAGATGTTTGAGCGTTTCACGATCCCACGTAAATCTGATCGCATGCTCGTGTACAGCCGATAACCTCCAATCTGCATACGACAATCGTACCGATAATAGAATCGTTGGAGGAAACGTTTTCGAAACGATGGACGATTCGCTAACAACGAAGATTCAAAACGGTTGCAAACGTCGGAAGGTTGAGAGGCGTTGCAAGCCGACTTGGGCCCGCTGGGTCAAAAGTATGTCGGCTGTCCTAAGGGAAACAGAAGATAAACAGAAGAGCGATGTAGATTATGTATACGACGGTTATCTACACAAGGATGGATTGATGTTTGGCAATAAACGTTTCGATGTGGATGATGCGGACAACATAATTATTACGGCGTACGATATGCCGGTATACCTGGTCTTTACGAGTTAATTTTCAAGAGAATTCCTGATGATCTCTTCTACACGGAAGACAATATGAACAAGTACAAGAGCATGCTGCTGGCGACGAACGCGCACAAACATAAGCATTAATCGCACGGCCGATTATTGAGCAATTGGGGATACAAATATAAATATGTAATCGCGCTATTGATGTCGATCACACTCAAAAAATAGAAGAAGAAAAAATCTGGAAAAGGATTACCTCACGCAATGATATTGAACGACAATGCGATCGATTACGTGCATTGGGACGATCCCAACGAGCTGATGGGATTGTGGTGATGTATTGTCTACGATTGCTCGAATACGCTTCGCAATGAATGGGCAACAACATTCACGATAACGAGATGCTGTCGATCATCGAGGATCTTCGCGAAGCCGGTTTTATTATAAATTAAATCGCGTATAACGAAACGAGTCAATCGAGTGGTATCAGCAACATAAAAAGTACTTTTGCCCTGTGTATTACACGTTGAATCATGAAAAAGAGATCCAGCAAAAAGAGAAAAATTAGCTCCGAGAGATGTCGACTCGTCGAGAAATTGTACGTTCCGGCGAGAAGAAATTTTCCGCGAAAGTGCATCATAATTCGAGGATACAACGATCTGTGGCTAATATCATCGAGATGCGTCCGTACTCGAGTTTCAACAGAAGCCATCACTACATACTCACCGTCATCGATGTGTTGAGCAAATATGCGTACCGCTCAAGAGCAAGGATGGAAGCGAGACGGCTGATGCTATTGTTGAGATAATTCGAGCGAATGGAAGATGTCCGAAACATTTACAAACGGATATGGGAAAGGAATTTTACAATGCCAATGTGCAGAAAATCTTGAAAAAACACGTTAATCACTATTCCACGTTGAAAGCGTCAATAGTCGAGCGGTTCAAGCGCACGTTCCAAAACGACAAAATGTTTACATTCAACGGCAATTACAAGGATCGACGAGCTGCCGCATCTCGTGTTATATTACAACGCGCGCAAGCATCAGACTATCGGCATGCGACCCGCCCATGTAACTCCCCCGATCGCCGACAGACTCTTAGACACAATGTACAGCGCGATAAAGATCGCTGTTCCGGCAAAATTTAAAGTGGGCGATTCGGTACGCGTGAGCAAGTACAAGACAATTTTTGAGAAGGATTACACGCCAAATTGGACGCCGAGGTGTTTAAATCATTAAGATACAGCGTATCAATCTCATAACCTATCTATTAGAGAACTATCGCGAATAATCCGTCGCTGGAGCGTTTTGCGAGTTGCACTTCTTATCCAGACGTGTATCTCGTGAAGAAAGTATTGCGCCGGAAAGGAGATAAGATGTATGTCAAGTGGCTGGATTCGATGGATCGCATAATTCATGGATAAAAACAATGCCATTTGATAAAATTTTGATTCCTGTATTTTTTTTATACATAAATTTTTTCTACATAATTTTTTTCTACATATAAAAAGAATGTATATCAATATATAAACGTATATTTTTTATTACTTCCCATCATCTTCGTTTTGAAGTATATATAATTATTTGTAACAATTTATGTATGAAGCACAATACATATGTAGATAGTTATGAAAAATAATAATACTTATATAAATGTGAAAAAATATAAGTAAAGTATAAATTAAAATAATAGTAATATATAATAGTAATACGCATAAATTATAAAAAAATATGGGATACATAAAATGTAAATTGAAATACTAGTAGCATATAATAGTAGCATATAATACTTATATAAATGTTAAAAACATACGACATGTATTATATAAAAATACAATAATCGTAATACATAATAAATGCTATTATATAAAACATATAATACTTGTATAATAATTCTTGTATAATACTTGTATAATAATACTTGTATAAATGTAAAAAAAATACTTGTATAAATGTAAAAAAAAGGAAAATGTAAATTACAATAAGTAATATATAATAGTAATATATATTACAAAGGTATCCGCCAATGCCACGGTAATGTCTCCGTCAAGTCCGGTATCATATACATTTCGTGTAATTTAGATCATATATACGATTGACGGCGAGTCATTTCGATCTCTTCATTCAAACACCGCGTGTAATCATCGAACGTCATCGTTCACGATTACGTTATTCTTTCGCCTTTTTAGTGTCCTTCTTGCCGTCCACTCTCACCGCGTATCTTCGCTCTCAGTCCAACGAATTCGGTCATTATCACACCATTATTTTCGTTCTTCATCAGGCCGGGTATTTTTTTGTTCGCGAGAGGCATACTGTATACGTTGTCTGTCAGATAATCGCTCGTGTCGAATCTAGTGATATCGCGCAATTTTTATATTCTCGTAAACATCGTCGCATTCTATATGTAAATGAGACTGTCCGTGATCTTACATTTATCGCTATACATCGGTGTATTCGTGATGAAATTCGTACAAGCAGACTTTTGATATGTCGAGTATGCACATACCCACGTAAATCGGCTTGTCGAACTTCACCTCGAGTTTATTCAATTTTTCATTTCAATCAAATTTTCCGCAAAGACACTGCGGCTGTGAAAATTCGCGATCATTGCCTCCTTTCAACAAGGCGTCTCACGTGAAACCTGGCAATGTATAATAATGAGCGGGATCGAGACCGTAACTAGCGACGCAACTATTGCGGAAATTTTCGAAAATGTCGGCTAATAACAAGATACTAGTTTTCAAGTACAAATCACTGTACTCGCTGAGCGTTCGGATGGAGAATCGCTGCCATATCTTCACTGCGTGAGCGTAATCGCTCTCGGATACAGTATCGCCTGTCAACGAATTGAAAAGTAATTCGTGATAAGCGCATGTCTTGCAATTTTTCGACGCAGTCAATGTACTCGTACGGAAAGACATCTTTTCGAGTAAGAAGATCGAAATCCTTCGTTCTGAGCTTGCAAAATTCGAAACGAACAATTTTTCTTTGTCATGATACGACGCTAATTTATCGAGGCTTGCATTTAGAAATTTGAAAGAATCAATTAATCTTAATTTTACATCATTTTTTTTGAAAAGTTTTACATCATTTTTCTGAAAATTCTTTTTATATTTGCCTTTGTTGCTACCGATTTGTTTAATGAATGAAATATATTTTTCTTTCATTACATCTACCTTCGGTACATCTACCTGTCCATCATAAGCGGTAGCAATTTCCTTAATTATAAAATGTGCGTCATAGTCCATGTAAATTGTGAAATACGACCGGAATATAGAACGAATTTTTATAATTTAAGTTAGAATTTGAATGCGCTGGACCGCGGTATCTACTGATGATCTATCCGATGAGATGACAATGATCGTGGTCTCGCGTATCGTCCGACGCGAACGGTTTCTCGCAGATGTGACAACGCATCGCACTACGGTACACTTCCTATTGCTGTTTAGACAACGTTTCTATAGGCACATTGGCGGATACGATAGTTTTCACACGATGCGTCAAATCATTGAATTGTCGCGCGAATCACATTGTACAGTCTTCATCGCGACGGAAGTAATACGGCGATGTGTCGTCATACGCACATCGTACGTAGTAGCCTATACTAAATGCTTCATACCGCTGAATCGCGTACGACGATGTGTCTTCCTCGGATTCTGTTCTTACGTAGAACGCACTCCAGGTCGGCGTAGACGATGAACGGCACTCGTTTCCGGTTGCTATAGTTGCCGAATTTGAACCTGTTGTTTTCGCTCGGCAGTCGGATGACGCATTGATCTTCTGGCAGTCCACTTCGTGCAACTGCAATTTTTCGCATGAACTGAAGTGTGAATGAAGGTAAATAATAGAGAAATCATTTTTCGATATTTCTTTTTACTATTTTTTATTGGCTTTTCTTATTATACTTATCGGTCGCAGAAAAATTTCTTGTTCTTTTTCCCTCTAATTTGCGAGATGCGACAGGTTCTTGATCCATGTAAGTGTCTGTCGTTGCGTGAATCTTGTAGGTACAGGAAATTGACATTCTTCTCCTTCTTGTCATCAGTAAGCCATAAAGAAGGGACCTGTCCATTTTCAGTGCCGTATACATTGATCGATACAGCATTCAATCTTTTAAATCTCGTAATATCTTTGAACGTTATCGGAAATTCGATATCCGCGAGATTCAACACTGTCGTGTAATGCGGATACGATGATTTTCTATCCACATGAGCTCTATCCGCTTTTAACCGGGAGCAGCGACCACCTACTACACGAAACACACATTGTCCATCGAATGCACATTGATTACAGCTTTCTTAGTAGTATAATTTCTCGCGGCACCTCGAAGTGACATTCCGCATGTAGGGGATTTAATTTGTTCGTTAACACTCAAGTTGAGGATTCGTGATAATGCTCACCTGCTCTCACGTTCCTGGAATTCTTCGAATGCTAGGATAGACGCGTATATCGGTGCATCGATATATTGTATTTCGCTGTTCTTTGTAATTATGCTCTTATTAACACGTTTATCCTTCGTCGTGAACCCTCGCCATTGAATGCAGTTTTCACTTTTACACTATCGTGTCTTTCTACAGCGTTTCGCACTCGCTTTAGAGCTACATTGCCAGCATCTTCTAAAAACCGCCGAAGCTCGATGTAATTAGAGTTATCACCACACCTGTCAATATACGACTCTCGAAAGCGGCGTCGATCTCTCGCCAGAGATCGTTCATTGCCACTCGCGTACTCGCCACCAATGTGCACGTTGCTCCAATTGCAACTTTGCACCCGCGAGTCGCGTGATCCTCGCCATCGCGGAGGTGTCTGTGTCTAACAGCGAGGTGTGGACGCTTGACATGATATAGTTCTTCGAGCTGCTCGATACACTCGTCGCATCGTTGCAGCCACGCGAAATACTCCACCACTGTAACGACCTGGCCGCACTGCTCCAGCAATTCGCGTTCCACTCGCTCATGATTTTCCATTTGGTCTTTTCACAGTCTTTAGATCTCGTACTCTTACATGGAGCACGTGACTTCACACACGTTGCAGCATCGCTTTACATCTAGAATATCATAATGTTTTATCACCTTATATTTGTCTATTAAAGTGCATTCTTTACAGAGGTAGCATAATTGATTACGCATATACTGATCACACAAGTCACGAAACATTTTTTTAGCAAAATTCTTCTCGCGGTCATAATATCACTAACTTGTTCGTTATCATCACTTCAACGCACTTCTCGCGGGGAATCTTAATACTTGCAGCTATATTGAATCTTTTCTTCATTATTCATTGAGTGATAACACTGTTCTTTTATTAAACAAAAAGCTTTGTATCAAAATCTTTCTTCGAAGTCAATGTGCATCGTTTCCTCTCCTAACCGTCCGAATCAATATTGCTTTTCAACATCGTTTTCATCATTGAAGATGACTCCCTGTTTCGCATCACGTGCACCTATTTCTCGATCACGTAGGAACTGCACTGGCGATATTCGCACATCTTTGTCTCTCCGCTGATCACAGTCTTCAGGTTTTCGCTTGACATTCGCATTTTTTCGTTCGCAATACCGTTCACAATAGTTCTTTTTTAATGTGTGTGCAGAGTGGGCACATGCTGCACGAGAATATACTGTACAAAGGCCCTCTGCAATTCACGCACGATTTGCCGTCTAGCCTACCGAAAACCGGTCTGATGCTCTTTGACATACATTCCTACATCATTAATGTCAGCTATACGAATCATGCATGCTGTGCATATGATTAAAGCACCACCCCTTATATAATAATTGTGGATCACACTGTGCTTAGTACAAGCGTTCAACGTACGGATTTTTGGAGCCGACACGAATTTTTCTACGCGATCGATTTCATACTCGCTCATATCACTAGCACATCCACTCGGATAGCATTTCTTCATCAGATGACTCTTGATCCATTATATTCTCAAAGTCTACTTCCATTTCAGCATACAAGCATTTCGAACACTTCGTCTCTAATATTCACGTTTTCGATATTCTCGAATTCTACATTCATGTTTCAAAATTTCTGATATTCTTGACTTCTACTTTCGTCCATTATGTTCCCAAATTCTATTTCCATTGCTTCAAATAACTTATCTGCGTTTATACCATGTCCTAAATGTCCGCACGATGGTCCATATTTTTCGCATTATACTTATTGCGATCGATTCGGTAATTTTTAAAGGTGCCAACTGAGATGCCGCATGCTTACGACCCATTACATTCCATTTGTGAGTTCTTTATCCTTTTATCTACCATTCCTATTGGATCATAGTAGTGACGACATGTCACCGATCTCACGGTTCTTTCTAGATAAATGTCATTATCGATGCTTCTGATTTTGAAAGAAAGAACTGTGAAATCAATGATGTGTCACCTAGACAAAACATCTTGTCCATTATAGTATCGCGACGCATTTTGAGGTGGGGTCCGCGGTGGCGGAGGCCCGAAACGCATTTTGGAGTGGACAGGGATCGGCGGCAGCAGCGGCGGGGTGTGGGATGACGGTCCTCAATGATATGTGATGCCAGCAACAAGATGGCATCACGTGTCATTATAAATACCGATAGCGTCGGATTCTGTTTTACGTAGAACGCACTCCAGATCGACATAAACGATGAATGGCACAATCGTTCATCTTACCACAGTTTTCGCTGTGGATCTCCAACTTTGCGCTCGAGCTGAAGTGATGAAGGCATCTGCAAATAATAGATAAATCATTTTTCTATTTCTTTTTACTGTTTTTAAATATTGTTCTTTTATCAATTTTTGTTATTATATTTACCGATCGCAAAAATATTTCCTGTTCTTGTTCCCAGTAATTTGTGATCTACAAGGCGGGATAAAATTTTTTCCAAAATGTCTAATTATCGTTACGTGAAGTTACTTGTAAATACAGGAGATTGATGCTTGTCCCTCTTGTCATCAGTGAGCCATAGATGAAGAATCTTTATCTTCGATGCTGTACACGTTGATCGATATATTGAGATTTTCGGAATGTCTTTATTCGATATCCGCGAGATTCAACTGTCGTGTAATGCGGATACGGCGATTTTTTGTCCACATAACTTTTAGCTAGGTATAGAGCGATTACGACAATGCGAAACACGCACTATCCATCAAATGTATGTTGATCATCGCTCTTTTCGTCGCTATTTCCCGCACTTCGAAGTAACATTCCACGCGAATTAGATTGTGCTTATTCACTTTCACTACCAAATTGAGAATTCGCGACAATGCCCACCCGTCACGTTCCTGGAACTTTTCGAGCAATGCTAGGATAGACTCGACGATTGTCGCTCGTACTATTCGCGCATATCGGTATATTTTGATTGATTTGATATTACATCGATATATTTTGCTGTTCTTTGTTTATGTTCTTATTAGCACGTTTATCCTTCGTCGCGAATTCGCCGTTGAATGCGGTATTTACTTTTACATTACTATGTCTTTCAGTGTCTCGCACTTGCTCGAGAATTACATTGCCAGCTTCTTCTAAAAACCGTCGCGGCTCGATGTGATAGAGTTTATCACCTATCAATATAGCTTATCAATATATGACTCTCGAACGCTTTCGATCTCCCGCCATCGAAGTCCATATCCGTGCATCCACATGCACGAATCGTCCACGCACCGAATCCTTTAAACTCTCGAGCCTCACGATATATGTGATTACTGATTGTCTCTTATCGATCGACAATCGCGAATGTTTGGCATGACTGTACTCTTCCAGAAATTCTATGAGCCTGTCGCATCGTTCCCAATGCGACAATCTATTCTATGGTATTCAGTTGGGTTGCTTGCTCTATCAAATCATGCTCCGTATTATCGCTTGCATTGACTAATGACGCAATGCGTATAAATCTTCTAATTTTATACTATTTATTTGGTCACATGACATTTGTATTACATTGATGATATCACCACTCTAACATAATGTGACATATCGTTCCATGTCGAATATGAAAAATCTGGTCACGTAACATGTGATCAGTACATTATTTAGCAACGTCGCATTTATAAACCAAATCGCGTAGATAACGTCACCGCAAAATATGCCATGATATGTTGTGACTTGTCGCGACATGTCCTTCAAAAATCTTTGATTACATTATCTAATAAAATCGACGCTTGCGAAGTTGCACATCGCATTTCTTTGTGTATTAAATTACATTGATGATGTCATCGCGAAAGCGTTAAATGACAAATACGATGCGGTAAACATCTAAGATTTATGATTGAAAAATTCAAATATTAAATATGAATTATTAGTTACACTATGGATAATAATATATGTATATATCAGGTATAAGCTTAAAACCGCTGTTTTTTAGTTAGAAAAACACTTTTTTTTTCTAGGAAGCAAAAACAAATTTATTTAAAATATTTGTCCTCGCTAACTATACATTTTTCCCATCTTTTGGGCAATTTGTGTATACCATGCCAAAAAAATTCCTTATCTTTCAAGGCAAATCACTCATCAAGCCATTTTCGGACGTCTTCGTAAGAATCGAAGTGCCCCTTAATGAGCGCGTGACCCATCGATGAAAATAGGTGATAGTCAAAAGCTGCCAGGTTTGGTGAGTAAGCGGGATGGGGTAGCACTTCCTAATTGAGTGTCTCCAAGTAGTTTTGGACCATTGTTGATGGTGCGTTGTCGTGGAGGAAAATCAGCTTGTCATATCTTTTCCGATAATGCAGCCTTTTTTCACGCAGAGCATGGTGCAATTTGATCAGTTGTTAGTGGTAGCGGTGAGCATTAACAGTTTCACCAGGTTTTAACAACTCGTAGTAGATGACACCCTCCTGATCTCATCAAACGCACAGCATCGTCTTTCGTCCGAAGCGATTTGGTCTTGAGAAAGATGTTGATGATTGGGCGGGATCAATCCAAGATTTCTTGCGTTTAGGATTCTGAAAATAGATCCACTTTTCATCGCCTGTTACAATCCGATGCAGGAACGACTTTCTTTTTTATCTGGCAAGCAGAATTTGGCATGTGTTTTGGCGTCGCTCCATCTGCTTATCGTTCAGTTCATGCAGCACTCATTTTCCGATCTTTTGAACCTTCCCCATCGCATGTAGCCGCATGGCTGCTTGAGAAACACCCAATTGCTCGGCAAGCATTTTTTGCGATTGGATATCGTCCTCGTCCAAAAGAGCCTGCAACAGACAGTCCTCAACCTTTCTGGGCCGATTTTTATTCAGGTCAAAATTGTTGTCATTGAACCGGCGAAACCAATCTCTGCATGTTGTTTCCGATAAAGCATTGTCGCTATAGGTCTCCACAAGCATTCGATGCGATTCGGCAGTCGATTTCTTCAAATTGAAACAGAAAAGCAAAGCTTCCCGCATGCTTTTTTTTAGCAAAGAACTAGACATGATTACGAAAGAAAAAATGTATGTTGTATGAAATTGCTGATGATGTGCACTGGTTAATGTGATAGATGTCAAACACATAAAAAAAGTGTGTTGTGTACACAGGATAGCTTTGTACGTTCACTAATGCCACCTATGAGCAAACAGCGGATTTAAGCTTATATACCTACTATATATATATATATATATATATATATATTATATATAGTATATAGAAAATAGAACAAATATTCACTGTGTG